>NC_134498.1:4636422-4936422 GCF_040206685.1 Ascaphus truei
AATTTGCCATCTTTAAAATAAGTTTATTGGATGTTCCAGGTATGGTTAATATCTTTTCCACTTTAAAGGGGCAGCATTTCCCACACTCGCAACAGTTCACAAAAAACAACTTTGATTTAATGCGTGCAAACAGCAGTACTAAAGTAGCACCACAGTGAAGTAATGTCAATGACATGTTTAATGAGTGGGTTAAATGTAGGTGATTTGCTCGTTTAAAAATTATAAGACAAGTATAAGTATTTTCAAATATAATAGCTAGGGCAAAGTATAATAAAAATGTAATCAGAACTGTCCTGCTACCACCACTGTTCTACATGGATTCGCAAAATGAGTTTTGGGAGGAGTTTCGAAACGTTAGCAATGATTGGCAGACTATCTTCCAATAAGGGCCAAGTTCGGAAAAGTTGCACCACAAAATGTATTGCGGCACCATGACCCCAGATTGCTGCCTTGCAACTAGAGATTGGCAGAACGGTTGCAATCCATTCCACAGATGTCCGGTATGGATTTCACCAAAATCTGATCCGCACTCTGGAATCCGAAGGCGGATTTGGCACTAACAAAATGAGAGAGAGTGCGAGATAGAAAGAGAGCGAGAGATCTTAGTTCATTAGAAAATATCCCCTCAAACCTCCATTCAAATAACATAGCGAGAGAACTCTGTGCTCATAAAGAAGCAAGCCCCAGGTGTCTCAGAGGTCAACTCAATATAGTTCTTATGGAAATCCTTTACAACTGGAGATACTACTGAATTGAAATTCTCTCTCCTTTTTTTTAGACTAATCCGTCCAATTCTACATGAGCCTCCTTTTAGGTGGAGAGATTTACCAAGCTGTTTTCCCACTGACATAGCTCGCTATGCCCCTGCTTGCAGGAATTGCACCTGTGTGCAGCGTGTGCGTGTATGATTGGCACAGTTACAAATACCAAATAAGGCATTCCAGGAACATAAAAGCCCCATTCATTTGAATGAATGAGTACATGAATAGGCTTTATACTGTCCAAGCAAAGGGGAGACATCTTTAAAGCACATTTTAAAGTAGTAAGAGGTACTGAAAGAAAAAAGGGAAGGGGCAGATATATGGTACAAAAAGAAAAATACAGGGAAGAGGGCACAATTAACATTATCGGACGTTAGTGCTAATGATATGCAAAAGAGGTGTAGAACACAGCAGTCTGTTAATGTTAACATGCACTTAATGCTAGTTTAGGTCAGCACCTAAAAAATGACCTTGTCCAGGGTTCGGAAGTGGACCACTGTGGTTTCCTATGTTGCCTTAGCAATCCGATTGGCTGCTGTACCATGTGATTGCTGTTTTTAATGATGGCATTATTGTCACGGGAGACCAGGTTAGTTACACCTTTTATACCAAGATCATTTAACTGAGCAAAACAATGTAATGAAATAAATGGTAGTTTATTCACACAAATTCGCTTACACACAATGGAACACAAAATACAGACAAAAAGACACACTTACTTGGGGTCTCGGGTCGAACACTAGACTCTCCTAGGTGCAGGGAACCCTAAATAAGAGTTTTACCCTGACTGGGACTTAGCCGGAATCTCCTGGTTCCCAAATCGGCGTGAAGTTCCTCACTTCTTAGCTCCCTTCTCTTCTGAGAACTTGGAATTTTCTTGACCATGCGCTACCACCGGTTCTCTGGAACCGAAATTGGCATGAAATCCCAGCCGCGTCCGCTACGTTCAATTTTGAGAACTTAGCCAAAAAAGACGGGACCTAGACTCCAGCGGGCAGACTTTTCAGGCTTGAAATAGAAGCCAGTTGCTCTGTTATTCACGCAGAAGCAACTTTGAAAAGCCCGTCTGCGCTCTTACTACTGGGGATCTCCAATCTGATTGGCTCACACATTCTATATAGTATTCTGAGTCTTCATGAAACTCTGCAACCAATCATCGAGTGGGAACTTTCTCAGTAGCCAATCAAAGCCAAGCCAGTATGAAAAGCCGGGTCAGCAGGAAATATGAAAATGCCAAGGGACATACGCAAGTTTGCCACCTTCATCCCTGGCTATCTCAATGCCACCCGCTGGGTCAGGCTCCACAAGGTCTGGCATTGAAAAAGTCAGCCCGGATGACTGCCATTGTTCCCCGGACTTGGGTACTTGAGCCCTTGCCTGCTACCCAAATGGCTTCAATACCTTTGGCATCTCTGGCTACTTTGAACTCCGATGTCCAGCAGACTTACTGGTGCCTATGGGTTAGACAAAACAAAACACAAAACAGCGCACAATGCTCATGGTGAAGTAAGAATGAACAATTTACATTAAAAAGTAATTCAAGGTTCTGCGTACATCATATAAAGGTAAAACCTGATGAAGTGGCCTTTATAGTTGCTACGAAACTAGTTGGAATTATATTTTTATTGATCTACTAGTTCCCTTAGTATTCTATCACTTTGCTGGTTAAGTGAAGAGTGACGTCATCTTTGTTTGTCTGCGTGTATCGGCACTCAGTGCACTGGCGTGGGAGGCAGAGCTGACCCTGATCGGTGAGACTATCCCTCTACCAGTTACTCCTAAACGGAGCTTGGGACTTATCTACCTGGATTACGTGGGAGCCTAAAGGGAACCCTCCGCTTCTAAAAGAGCCCAGCAGATGAAAGCACAGCCTGATATGACTGCAGATTCCTGACATTGGGTGATCCGCTGCAGCCTTCTCCTGTGTTCTGATACCTGAGTGGTAACAACTGTCATAGTTACAGTTACATGCCTGTTTTACCTTTATCTGATGTACGCAGAACCTTGAATTACTTTTTAATATAAATTGTTCATTCTTACTTCACTATGAGCATTGTGCGCTGCTTTGTGTTTTGTTTTGTCTAGATTCAGGGTCTTGGACCACCCTATCACAGCAGCAGACGCTCCTTATTGGTAACCTAGTTACATATACTCACTTGGGTATTAAGTGGTTTATGCACTTTATTTCAATTCACTCTGTTTATTCATTATAGTTGCGCACATGTACTGTGTTTTTCTTTTGCCTATGGGTTAGCCCTGGCAGTCTGTTTGTTCCGAAAGTCCCAGCACATTACAGAACACAACAGTACATTACAGTATTAACACAGTATTAATAAAATATACTTTAATACATCCCTAAGTCTCTGGGTATGGGGAATAGAATAGAAAGATGTACTTGTATTCCTAGCAGCCTGTATTCCCCACACACTATTTGTTGGACTTAGCCTGGACTCTGAGAGTCCCCTCATAACCTTATAGACAGTTGGAGCACCCACAAACCCAATTTAGGTTCTGGGCTACCTGGGCACTAACTGGGTACCCCGCTTAACCTAGGGATCCCCTCAGCTACAGGGACACTTATTTCTCCCTGCGCCCGATTCACCTTTCTGGGCTATGCTGAAGCAGGGAACCCTAGCGGTGAGTCGCGCTTGCATTTTCAAGGGGAGATATTGCCGGCACAATGTGCCTACATGTATACGAGAATCAGGCATGATTCCCGGGTACATTTTTATGGGGAACCGACAACTCCGGCCCCCAACTACCTAGGCACATTCTGACAACATTTCCTCCACAAAATCCCCCTTGAAACTCATGCCCTAGCAATCCCTGCTTGCTGACATTCCCGGAAAGGGAAAAATACATAAAACATTTTTATTACAGACAGTAAGTCAAAACAGTACACTGTTACTGGTTCCAAGAGCTAACTCTTGTGAACCCTTATACAGGGATCAGGGGTAACCAAAAATGGGCTTAACCTTTGAGAGCCTGTTACCCCCTACCGTCACAATTATGATCACAGATTGGACCAGATACAGCTGGTTTTATTTTGGTCATATTTGCCATTGGGCATGTAAATAATTTTTTCTTTTGCTGGTTTTGTGATTTTATATTTGTATGTTTTTAAGCCATCGGGCCATTATAATGTTTGGTTTGTTAGAAAGAGGGTTGAGGTCCAGTAGGTGGGGAGTTTTTGGGTTAGGTGCCATGGGGAGGGAGGATAAGCCTCCCGAGAGGATTATAGACGTGGTTAACTCCTTGTATGACATAGCGGTTGTACCGCTATGACATACAATGGGTAGTAGGGTGTCACGGAGGACCAGGAATTTACACCTTTATACCGGGATTATTCATTGAGCAAAACCAAGAAGTAAAACAAATTGTCATTTATTCCATTGAAACAGACGTACACACAGTGGATCACCCACCCTTAGTCTCTAAGTCGGGGCAAACAGGAACAGATGCAGCACACTGTCGCAACTCAGTCTGGTTTACCTGGCTGGCTCTTCTCGGAAACCTCCAGAACTGTTGGTCCCAAATGCTTGGGGACAGCGACATCCTCAGGTGCAACTCCTGAGCTCTGACTCCTGGTAATCGCTGTAACAGGAGACAGTTCTTCCGTACACACACATGTAACATGCCCCAGGTAATTTCCAAAAAGAACCTCGGTATCTAACCCGGGCAATACCTCCACCTCCCTCATGCCTCATCTGGCACACCAATCAAGAAATACCCAGGCAACTTGAATGGACCGCGGTCCACCATCTGACATGGTTACTTGCATCCCTGTGCACGGGAGCAAATCTTCTGGCTGGACCATATCAGGTCGGACCAGGGTAACAGTGGCGCCGGAGTCAAGCAAGCCGGCTGCCTGGCGATCTCCGATGGTCACCCTGCGTAGATGCCTCTGCCGGACATCAATGGATTGCAGCCCGACTGGCACAATCTGATGTCCCTCTGTCTCCTTAATAAACAAATTGTGCATTGCATTGCTCAGCATGAGCAAGTATATGCAATAAAGATAATTAGAATCCTTTAGCTGGAGTACCCTTAAGGTATCAAAAGATGAGGTAATCACCTATGAAACCAATCAACTGGTAGTATCCCACATGGCACTGTAGTAAGGTATACACACAAAGTGTCCAGACACATATATGAAATAATATAGTGTGATGAATGGTAGAATAGATATAATTCTCAAGAACTCACATGTAGTTTAGCACCCTTGGGTGATAATTAATGTCCACCACGTCCTCAGAAACAGGAACCAAAAAAGACAAAGCACTACTATCCAGCAGGTAGAAATTATCAAAAAAAAAGCAGGGAGAGTGTTCCCAAATGAAAAACAGACCTAATTTATTTCACTTTGGGAACGCTCTCCCTGCTTTTTTGATCATTTCTACCTGCTGGATAGTAGTGCTTTGTCTTTTATTGGTTCCTGTCCCTCTGTCTCCGTTTTGTTCCCTGGGCTGTAGGTGCAGGACCCTTCGTCGGATCCTCTCCCTGGATCGGCTTGAAAGCTGTACCTGGCTCCTCTGTGTCTGCCAGTCGCACACGGGTGACCGGCCTCACAGCTGGAGAGCGTTGCCCCAGCAGGGCTCCACTGGACCTCGGATGGTCCAGACAGTCTGGCTTGATGTGCTCCAGTTTTGTTGCACTGATGGCACCGCCTCTCGTGCTTGAACTCTGCAGCTTTGGGTTCGTTCCCTGCAGCTGCAGCCTTGTTCTTCCACAGCAGCGTGCTTTTGGCTCTCTTGGCCGAAGTGGCAGTGTCCTGGGTAGCTCCTTTTTTTGGCATCAATGCCCGGCTGGTGACAAACTCATCAGCCATTTTTGCAGCCTCCACATAGGTCTTTGGTTTGCGGTCAATGACCCACTCCCTCACGTCCGAGGGGCACTGCTGCAAAAACTGTTCCTGAAAGATCAAGTCCAGTAACAAGTAGTACTTAGTAGCACCATTCCCCTCCACCCACTGGGTCCCATGCAAGGCCTGGAGGGACGCAATCCACACGTAAGAGTCCCGGTGGTGTTTTTTCTCTGAGTGGAACATGCCTCTGTATGCTTCTGGGTTGAGGGCATACTAGGTGAGTAACAGGGCTTTCACATGTCCATAATCATTGCCATCCTCTACGGGAATTACCTGGAGAGTCTCCTTGGCAGCGCCGGACAATAACAGGTTTAGACGCAAAACCAAGTCCCGTTCTGGCACCTGGTATCTGTGACATTGAGTTACAAAGTTTTTAAAGAACCCATCAATTTTATCCGTGCCATCCACAAATTTGACAAAGCTGTGGTGGTCCAGTCGGGGGGCGGCTTGCTCCTTGTTAACAAGGTGGGAGTGCAGGCGGGTGTCCCTTGTGCGGCTGCAAACAGCTGGACCTTTTCGGCCAGGGTAGCCCCCCTCCCAATGAGGCAAGGTGTGTGGTGATTCCAGGGGTGGAGAGTTCATTAGCCACTGGGGCTACCATTGCTGCTCTCCATGAAACTGGACCCACAACAATGTCCATGTGGATGCCCGCACCCTCCCCATGTCCTTCCTCCACCAGCGTGGCTGGAATAACCTCATGCGCCCCGGGTTGGCTGGTTACCACTGCAACTGCAGCTGAGAGTATGTCCCCTTGTGAAGCAATGCGTGCTTCATTAGCTTCTAAGTCCTTCTCAAGCAAAGTCTTTGACCGACCGTCTGTCGGTAATCCGTAGCTCTCACATCGGGCAATACTCTTGGCTCGGTCCCACGACTGGTACTGACCCGACCGTCTATTCAGTAAAACCAAGAAGTAAAACAAATTGACATTTATTCCATTGAAACAGACGTACACACAGTGGATTACAACTATACATAGGAAAACACACTTACTGGGGGTCTGTGCTACAAAACTAACCTTTCCTAGTTGAAATAGCACAGGAAACAAAGTCTTTACAAGTCCTTTAGATGACCGGGACTAAGCCTGAAAAGTCCTGGAACTAAACTCAGCATGCAGTTCCTACCACCAACGCTCTTTCAACTCTGGAGATGCTGAAATCCCTTGACCGGAAGCGAGTTCCAAATTGTCACGGAAGACTAAGCGTATTAACACTTTAATTACCGGGATCATTGATTGAGAAAAGCAGAGAGATAAAATAAATTGTATTTATTCACATAAGGAACGTACACAACTATGTTACACAAATTACAGGAAAAAGACAGACTTACTTTGAAAACTGGGATAACAAAACTAATCTTTCTTAGTTGCAAACACACAGCAAAATAATCCCAGCCTCTTTTCATTCCCGTAGCTTCTGCAGTTGGAATCTGGTCACTTATCCTCTGAGAAATGTAGACGATTTACTCAGAGCTGGAATTTTTCAAATAGGACTGAATCTCAGGTGAATCACACCAGATGGAACTGATGAATCTCTTTACATGATAGAACTGATGGAACTCTTAGATGGAACTGATGAAACTAACTGTCTGACTGACTGCACCAACTTTTAAAAACTCCATATGTCCTATTTCCATAATGTACAGCCAATCTCTGGTGTGGGAACCAATTTCTCCACCTATTGTCAGGTTCTTCCAGTCCTGCAACAACTGGCACACAGTCTTAGTATCGCAACTGAGCATGTGCAACAAAAATGTCATCTTCCCGCACCTGTCACCTGGCTTCAGAGTAGTGAGAGAACATGTGCCTGAACAACCATTTTGCCCACTCACTATTCGAACCCCCCCTCCCCTCCTCCGGCTCAAATGCCACTAAGTCGGCCTTGGCCACATGGCTTCTTTGATCTGAGGATACGGGCCTCAATTAGCATGGAAGGGCTAACAAATGGTTCACACTTCTAGGATCTCTGAGGCTTTCCAGTCCTGGCTCTCTCTGAGACGCATAGGCACCGAGCTTGGTAGCCATGACTTCGAAATCCTAGTTCATTCACAGGGCATCAACATATATACACATTTAACTATACCTATGTAATATAATGTGTCCTGTCTTATGTGTGGTGAAATATACACATTCTGCTGCGACAATATGTTACAGTTTTTTGATGCAGAAAATAGAGTGTAACCTAAACAGTTCCCCCTACACTCGCCTTCCTCTCTTACACACAGCAACTGGATCTTTAAACATATTTCTTTACTGTCGCAAAATCAGTATACAGTTGCAGTAATACATTTTTGACATCTAGGTCCCGGAGCTGATACTCTAAGACCCTAACACACGGGTCAGGGTAACAAAGTGGGCTTGGCCTTTATCATAAGCCTTGTTAACCCCTTCTCCTCCACACAAATGTCCTGGTACTCTTTTTGGCTTGTAGTTCCAGCCACGACCGCTACGTTCTCTTTTCAGAACTTGGCCCTGAAAAGTGGGACTTTCTTTCTTTCTTTCTTGCCTTGAAATTTCTGAAGCCGGCTCGTGTCTATTTCTCACACAGCATCTTTTGGTCAGTTCAAATCTGCTGCTGCTGTCTTGGCGCTTAGAATCTCCTGAGCTGATTGGCTGCTAGGTTTTTTATAGGATTTCAGTCCCATTCACAGAATTCCTCAACCAATCAGAGCGTGGGAATTTTGCCACCAACCTATCAGTATTTTGCCGGTGCCCTGAAGCTAGGCAGGCACGGTTTTCAATTCTGTAAAGGGGCATGTGCCAGCCTGGCACCTCTGCCTCTTAGCATATTGAACCCCTTGCCAAGCCAGGCTCCTCAGAGTCTGGGGCCGGGCAAATGGTCGCCTTATAGTCCTCATTCATGCCAAGACGTGGGTACTCAAGGATAACTCCGGTACTCCGTCCGCCCTAACATCTTGGCATCTCTGTGGCTTTCAAGTCCAGGACCCGAGCAGACTTAGTGGCACCAACTTGATAGCCAGCTGGTCTCTTAGAACCATGGACTTAGAAATCTCCAGCTTATATACAGTGCACCAAGCATTATACATTTTAAACATACCCGGTTAATAAAATATACTTGGATACTGTGTCTAGCTAAAAATGTCATATACTGAGGGGGACTCCCACTAAACTAGGGACCCCTGACTATACCGGGGATATGCATATCCCTATGCCCCTTTTACCTTTCTGGCCTGTGCTGAAGCAGGGACTTCTGGCGGTGAGCTGCAAGAACGTTTTCAGGGTAGGATTTTGACCAGAGCATTGTGCTTTAATGTTTCCGAGCATCTCACCTGATTCCCGGTTACATTTGTGGGGTATCCAGTAACTCTGGAACCCCGCTACATACTGCTGCGACACACTTTATTCGAGCAAATACCCAGTATGTACCTGGCAGATACCTGGAATGCGCTGCTCCTCACCTCTGACAAGCCCCGTTGCATTTGCCTTCCCAGCCTGGGTTCATGCCTGGCTGATGGGCGGCTGATCTGTTAAATGATAATGATTAGGATTTAATAGGCTGCAATGCTTCGCGTGTCTACCAGATGGCATAAATTCATGAATTGTAATGCAGTATATATATATATACTGTGCAGTATTGCAGCCAGCGGGAATAAAATGCTTCAATCCCTGCCTGGAAAATAACTCAATGCACTCGGGCAGAAAACAGTCACAAACCTCAATACACCCGGGTATACCCGAATTCGTGGGACTAGCCGAGCTCGAATAAAGTGTGTCGCCAGTGTAGCCACAATCTGCAAAGACTTTCTCTGTAAAACCCACCCTGAACCTCATAGCCTAGCAATCTCTGCTTGCTGGAACTCCTGGAAAGGCAAAAACATACAAATTCTTTATTGTCGCATATTTTACATACAGGCTCAGTAGTACATACACAATAGTCAGGTCCAAAAGCTGACACTCTAGGACCCTAAAACATGGATCAGGGGCAACCATGTGCTCTTGACCTTGATAAAGCACTGTGTTGTGTGAAACGCGTAGGCGGGTTCACACCTCCTTCTTTTTAATGTTGGATAGACAATAAATATTTTTCAATTGTTATCACCTGTCTCCCTGGGCAGTGCGCTGCTTTGTGCATTTTGTGCATTTTTTGTTGTTGCCTGGACCTGTATTTGTGGCTGGACACGCCCCTAAAGAATCCAGTTGGCTCCACAAGTGGGTAAGATATTCTGAAGAATCATTTCATCTATATGGACTACAAGAAATACTACAAACTTTGGTGTGTTTTTAGACTTTTATTATACAAATATCTCCAATGAGGTGCAGTGAAGTGAGAGTATCATCATAATTTTACTGTTACCTTCAGTAGGTTCATGAAGTATTGGATTCTAGTCACTCACCTAGTAGTACGCCCACTCCATAGATAAGCCACATCTCTAGGATTCACTTATGGATAAGAATTCATTAATTCCAGGACTATTGGAGCACCCACTATCTTCATATGGTGACCTTTATTAGTGAACCTGGTTACCCCTTCACCGTCACATAGGGTAGCTAGGCTATTTCTATTAACCATTGGCTAACTTAGTGCCAATGAAGGCATGCATAATGCATGCCCTCATGGCCACTATGGCATTCAAAGGGTTAATTAAAACTAGGTAATGTGACATGAGTTGCCGTGTCCTAAAAGAGCTTTATCAATCTCCGAATAAGGAAAATGTGGGCACTTGGAGATAATATAATTAAGTGAAACAGAGATATGTTTCAGGTGAAGGGATATCAGAGCTTCCCTGACATGGAGAAATGGCTTAAATTGCTTATTGAACAAGAGCCCATGTATTAAGATACATTTCTCTGCTATGCACAAATGTTCAGTTGCAGAAGTTATTGAGGAGTTACTGTACATGTAGGTATGGGCAAACCGGACCAAATCCATTGAAGTTTAATAAGTGTCTCCAATTCTATATACAGGTGCGCCGACGAGTATTCTGAAACTTGCCTTAAACTTGCCTTTCAATGGGACTGCCAGGGACCCCCGCTGTTAATCAGATGGGCCATTAGTCTGTCTACAGAAATGTCACTGAAATGTTGCAGCATGTACCCAGCATGTACCTGGGTCTTGTTGGTGATTGCCCAAGATTTGTTTTAGAATACTCGTCGGCACTACAGTATATCCCTTCAAACGTTCCTCTAAATAAATTAGGGCGACATGCCTGTCTTTTTGCCTGTAGATTCACTGTTGCTGACCTCTGCCTGTGACCTCAAAATTGCATCTCTGCTGCCTGCCTTGACCCTCTGCCTGCATCTTGACTTCAATTACTCTAAACAGGACTCTGTCCCCTGTCTTTTGTCAGTGAATATATACCCCTACCTTAACCTTGTGCTTCTGCATCCTGATCTGAGACGAGCACCGTTATATTCTGCTCAGCCCAAACATGGACCCTGCTGAACCAGAAATGTTTAAGTCACTTCCGACCTGGCAGATTATTTTGACACCACAACAAGATAAAAAAAAGTGACATACGAGACGTAGAGTTTGATGCATCTCATTATAACCTGTGCATGTTGTAACTCCTCTCTAACAACTCCTACTAACACTCCACAGATCGCAAACTGATGCACATACTGTAGCTCAAAACCTGCAGCAAAAATGTTAATACATTAATGCAAAGAGATGAAAATAGAGAATCAAATAATGTAATTTGTGTCACTTTTGCTTCACATTTGCCTTGATACATTACATGGTAAACCATTTTTACATTATTACAAGTCCAATATATTTTGCTAAGTGAGACAGGAGTTTTGAATGAAGCCTCAATCTTATCTAATTGGCAGTTTAAGGAACCTGCTACTATCTGCAAGTCATACCGGCCCCTATAGAATTCTACACTGCCATCTAGTGTATATAATATGATCTCTATTAGCCTAAGAGCTGAGAACTTGCTAAAAGACAACTGCATCAAACATTTAATCCAAGTCAAGATATAGGCTGTACATGTACCTTAGAAGAAAAATGGTTTATGTTAACTTATGGTGTTAATGTTAACCCCTTCAGTATTAAATTGTATTACCATTCTGCTGCCTGATAGGCAATCTGAACACTTGATAGCAGACCTTTCAAGGTTCTCCGCAGAGCCCCGGGACACCGTCCCAGCTCTCTCCCGCCCATCGGCGGCGCTGTCTAGAACTACATTGGTTTTTCCACTAGTGACAAGTTCCAAGTATATAATTAGAGGCTGATCCCCAATATTGTCAGAATAATATGAATAGTTTGTATTCATTATTTTAACTTCTTTGCTGCCAAAGGTGTCAACAACACATCATCTCTAGAAGTGAAAGGGTTAAGTTATATCAAAAAAATTATCTAAACATGATTCACAATCTGAAGAAAAATGTATCCTATGCAATATTACACCAACACACATTACTGTTCACATTCATTGCTGCACAAAAACACATTTTCAAATGATAATTTCCTTATTTAATTTAAAAGACAAATCGGTTTGGTAATCCCTATTCCATATTAGGGTCAATGATCATGAGTCTCTAAAGTCACGAAATTCAGCCTTTTCACCCTAATGATCTTGGGGTCTACCTTGTGGAGCATCAGTGGGAGGAATTGGGTAAGAGTTACAGTCTGCGTCTCACTGCACCACTCTTTTTGCCTTTTACATAAGAAACTGTTCATACATTTGCCCACAACCCACTATTCTCTATGATGATAGATAGACCCCCGTGTTGGGGCTTTTTCACTTTCAACCTCTTAGGTTGTAAACTTCTTGGAGCAGGGACCTCTTCACCTATTGTGTTATCATGCATATAGTACATTGACGTTAATCTGTCTTATATGTACTGTATGTATGTATGAATGTCTTTATTTATATAGCACCAAAAGTGTACTTTGCACTTCATAAAGAATACAGTACAGGGAATTATAATAATACAATAAGTGCAGCAAAATCAGACAATAGGAAAGGAAATCTCTGCCCCGAAGAGCTTACAATCTAAGAGGTTTGATGGGGAACTTCCAGAGACAGCAGGTGAGGTAATAAGTACTGTGGATGGCAGTGCTTGTTCACAATGGGTGGTAGGAGTGACTGAGCGTTGAACAGTAACCATGAGTGCAGGCTATTGGGATGCTTTATTTGTGGGGTGAGTTTTAAGGTTAGTAAATATTAAAATTAGAGGGTTAACACAATTTACCACCACCACCATTGTACTTGTTGCAAGCTTGTTGGTGCATTATAAAAAAAAGGTTAAATAATACTTTTCCATAAGGCAGTCATATTACACTCTATTGTAACTAATAGATACTGTATATGAAGTGAAAGTTTTACTGTTGAGGTCTTGGTATTTGGTAAACCAATTGTCACAGAGTGGAATGTTTGCATGCCTTATGAATATTCATTGACTTTAAAAATAAAGCACATCTGGGTCTTTGGATAACAGCAAATAATGTCTCATCACCCTATAGTCTTGATTCTGAATAAATGTAGGAAACAATTAACTAGCATCTACAGGACATTAAGAAGCAAGTTCAAAGGAAAGGATATCCTGATCTTACTCAAGTCCAGTACAAACCAAATACAATACATCCAACATTTTCGTTACAATGAATAGTGTCTCTCTCTCTCTTTCTCTCTCTCTCTCGTTCTTTGTTTCTCTCTCTCCCTCTCCCTCTCCCTTTCCCTCTCTTCATTTCTCTCTCTCTCTCTTTGTTTCCCTATCTTCCTTTCTTTCCTTAAATAATTAGTGGCCAGGGGCGTGGCCAAGACACTGATCCGAGTGGTCGCAACCCGAGCGGCCGCAAATCTCCATGCGGTGGTACAGGGAATTTTTACAGTCCGTTTGTTTTCAAAGGCAAATCATAAGTCCTTTATATAACAATTAGGATGAAGTCCATCTTTGAGCTGTAATATCAGACCAGAAAAAGAGAAACCGGAATAGAAACCAATAGAAATCTCACAAAATGTGAGACAAACCGTGGGATCAAATAACAACCAGTAACTCTAGGTCAACTCCGTGCAAATTCCATAGGCAGTGAGCTAACAAAAGGAAATATTCACTTTACTCACGGACATCTTCCATGGGTTGGAACCATATAATTCATCCTTGCGTGCATCTCGTCAGTGAAATCCAAGGTAGTAGATAGAAAAAAAAATACCAAAACCCCCCAAAATATACAATGAAGGCACCATTATGCTGGTGTGCTAAAAGTAGATTACTGGGAGCTATCCCGGGATGGAACACGGCCACACCGCAAGCCGGCTAAGGGTACAGGGACCTGTACAACAAGAAGCGGCCATCTTGAACTGCAGCGCCACTCAGGGTCATTGGGGTGGCGGGTCTTGCTCCCTCCTAGCAGGCTCGGACCATCGTAGGTGACCAGGCACGGGCTGACCCAGAGCAGCGGCTCTCAACGGGCTCAGGCCCACTTTAAACCAAATGGCCTTCAACGGCCTGTGAAGCGCAGAGGACGATCGGGCACGAGGGGAGACTGACAACTGGGGTGCATCAGATCCTACCCATAAGTTACATCACCATCGGTTCGGGACTCCCCTTTGCGGTCAACACCATGTTGCAGTGTTGGTAAGCCAAAGATACTGTATGTTAAAATGTCGGTAAACAGTATCTCACATAATGTGAAGGGCCTGATTACAAACGGAAGTAGGCCGACATTGTATTATTACAAGAAACTCATTTTAGAAACAGCAGCTTCCCTACGTTTTTGGACAAACAGTTTAGACAGTGCTTCCTTTCTTCAGCCACCGTCAAAAAGAGAGGTGTGGCGATTTTATTCCACAACATGCTCCCATTCATTGTGGAGCAGACCAAAAAAGACAAAGATGTTAGGTTTTTGATCCTAATCGGAACTATACATGGCCAGTATTTAACTATTTGTAATGTATATGCACCATGTGAGTACGACCCATTATTCTTTACATCATTTTTCAATACATTAAATAAGATCGCCAAAGGATACACATTTCTAGAGAGTGATTTCAACAAAGCCTTAGACCCTGACCTTGACAACTCTAAGGCGGTAAGGAGCAAAAGAAGGAGAGGCACTTACTCACTTATCAAAGAGT
Organism: Ascaphus truei; assembly: GCF_040206685.1. NCBI lineage: Eukaryota > Metazoa > Chordata > Amphibia > Anura > Ascaphidae > Ascaphus > Ascaphus truei. Next base: position 4,651,087 of record NC_134498.1, read on the forward strand.
TGCAGGATAATCAACTGACTGATCTGGAGGGAATTACACCGACCACTTACACTTTCCTTTGTTGCTGGTGAAATCTCCTTTCCTCCAACCTTAAGGGATGGCCCGAGTCCTTTGTACTGCCCGTGGGATAAATAGTTCTTTTGAAAGCTCCTTGTACTGTCCCCGAATATATTTGTATATAGTTATCATATCCCCTCTTAGATGCCTCTTTTCTTATGTAAATAAATCAAATTTAGCTAGCCTCTCCTCATAAGTTAGATTGTCCATCCCCTTTATTAATTTGGTGGCTCTTCTCTGCACTCTCTCTAGTTCCATAATGTCTTTTCTTAGGATTGGTGCCCAAAATTGACTCCATATTCAAAGTGTGGTCTTACTAATGCTTTGTAAAGGAGCATAATTATGTTTACTTCCCTTCCATCCATTGCCCGTTTGATGCAAGATAAGATCTTGTTTGCCTTTGCAGCTACTGCATGACTTTGGGCTCTATTGCTAAGCCTGCTGTCTACAAGCACTCCTAAATCGTTCTCTATCAAGGATTCCCCCAATATATCTCCATTTAATTTGTAAGTTGTCTTTTTATTCTTGCATCCCAAATGCATCACCTTACATATATCGGTATTTAACCTCATCTGCCATTTACCTGCCACATTTCCAGTCTCTCCAAGTCCTTCTGAAAATAAATTACATCCTGCTCTGATTCTATTACCTTACCAGTCTGTCCCAAAGATCTTCTCTACGAGGATAAATGATATTGCATGGTCAGATCATGCACCAATAGAATTACAGTGCACCCAAATTAATCTAGACAGACCATGAGTAAACTGGAAACTTAATTAATCAACTATAAAAATCCCAGAGGTGTTTCAGAAGGTTCCATACAGAGATAGACCAGTTTTTCAGAACCAATCTAGGTAGTGTGAACTCCCACATCACCCTATGGAAAGCCCATAAGGCCATACTCAGAGGCACCCTATCAGCATTGCTGCAGGGTGGAAAAGAGACACAGAGGCAAAATTGCTGAAATTATAAGCAAAATTAAAAGAGCTTCCTGCCTTACATACCTCCCAGGCTTGGAATTTCATGAGCTGGTCTAAGAGGAAGTTTTTTGAAAAAGCAAACAAGCCAGCTACCCTATTAGCTAATAAAATTAAAAATAAACAGGCAAATTATAATATACAGGCAATTTGGCTGAACACCGTAATACGACCTCCAACCCTAAATTGATAGTAGAAGAGTGTAATAAACTCAGATATCGAAATCTACTCTAAAATGCTGGCTAATAGACTAAGCCATATCCTGCATAGACTTGTTCATCCTGACCAAGAGGGATTTATTAAGGGTAGGCAGGCGGCAAACAACAAAAGACGAAGTATTGATCTGATTGAGATTGCTAATATAAAAAATTTCCAAGTTATGGTCCTGAGTCTGGATGCTGAAATAGCTTTTGACAGGATCGATTGGCTATACCTTAATGCTACGCTTGGATTGTTCAGCTTCAGGGGTGGAATATTAAAGGCAATCAAGACCCTGTATTCCACACCCGTTGCAAGAGTAGCACATCAGGGCTTTCCATCCGATATTTTCTAAATTAAGAGTGGCACAAGACAGGGATGCCCACTCTCACCCCTGTTATTCGCATTAAGCATGGAACCACTAGCAGCCCAAATTCGGAAGAATTCGGACATAACAGGAATCCAAATTAGAGACAAGAAACATAAGGTGGCTTTATATGCAGATGATATTATCTTAATGCCTTTAAAACCCCTCTCCTCTCTGTACCTCTACTTGCAATTGTCTTTTAAGCAAAGAAAACGTTTTATACAGATCATTTGCATATGTGCACCACTAAAAACCTCCTAACTCTTGGAGGACCGTTGGAGATTTCTTTGAAACTTTTTCATCTAAAATTAGACAACACTAGATTTGAAAGAAGACGTTGTGCTGTTTTCTCTATGGTTTAGAACTAAAGAAAAACCTTAGTACAGACCTTCTTTGTTCATTAAAAAGGCAACATGTGAATCAAAGTCAATTGCATATACTGTTCCTACAGCAGATATAAAGTATGTACAGTATAAGAGTTGTGTTAAAAAATATCCTGATTACAATTGTCTTTTGTTTAGCTACAGTATGTCGATTTCATTTACATTCGATATTAACTATATAATCTTTTCCTCTGATTTAAGCTTTTATTCTCTGTGTCTCCATAACACCACTAATGTGCTGCTCCTCCCCCTAAACGTTTATTTCCATCAGTGTTAACCAAGCACACTCTCTTCCCTTCTTTAATTGTCATGTGAAAACGCAACTTTTTAATAAGGATTTTAATAGTTTGGAAATCATAGGGACTATGAACAAACTCTCTGCATGCAATTGTTTGGCGTCATGGCCCTTTACAAACAAATCTGAAAACTCAATGCATTACATTCACCCTGTAAAAATGAATAACATAATATTTAGAATGTATGCTCTTGGCAATAAGGATTATTTTCTAGCAAAATTGACTTTTACTAGTGTTCTTCTCACTATAATGCAGAGGTTCTCAACTCCAGTCCTGAAGACCCCGCAACAGTTCAGGTTTTAAGGATATCCCAGCTTGAGGACTGGAGTTGAGAACCTCTGTCATAATGTATTAACCTTCTGTCTGTTTTCTAATTCTGTACAGCAATGTGTGCATAGTTCCTACTGCATAGCAAAAGCATACAGTATACATGCATAACCTCTTGCGTGCATCACATACTTTCCAAGGAGAAAAATGTCACAAATGAATCACAGTGTAAGCTGAAATATGGGAGCCAGTGTCCCCATTCTGAGCTAATCACTGAGAACTTTTAGTTATGTGAAAGGCAGAAGGAAACAGGGAGAATAAAGAGACTTTCCCATGCTCCATTTGGGAGTGCCCTGCCAGATTTTTAGCCACTGGGAGAAATACCAAGACATATCAAACAGGACAGAACATATAAACATCCCAGCTAAGCTTCCTTCCTTCCACCAGACAAGTGAAATTATGAAGAAAAATCCATCATCTCATTCTCAACCATGAGAAATAATAAAATATGGGCATTCATTCTTCAATGCCCTGCCAAATAATCATGATTCGTTCATGATCCTGGTTATTGTCCTAGACTTTTAGAAGCACTTTAGATGTCACATGAGGTTTTAATAACAATATGGTATCTTGTGTACAATTTGTTATTTTGTACATTATTGGTTCGTAAAATGTTAGCTTACAAATGCTTTTTGGCATAGGCATCTGTAATGTGCAACTGTAACAACAAGATATTATAATATTAGAAATGTCTTATTAATATTTTCTTTTTTTGCGCATCAAAATGCATTAGAATGTTAATGGGACGGTAAGGGCAATGTGGTTAGGATATTAAAGTTTAAGAAATACACACGAGAAAAAGTATTCTAATATGGGCACTCGTCCATCACCTGGATGATATAATGAATGCATTAAAATAACCTTTAATAAATATCCAATTAAAATAAGGAGTGTTAAAATAAAAATTAAACACAAGGTGATCCAAACATATAAACACTAAGTTCAGTATTCTGGATCATTAATGAATGGTGGTAAGGTGGTTAAATATTATCACCAGCAAAAGGTGGAACATAATATCCACTACCCTTTAATAAGAGTACAGAGGCTGTATGGTCTGCTGATATAGAGCTGTCGTTGAATTATTGCCTACAAATAACTTCCCTAATCCACAACTGAAGTGCGTTACTCACATACCCTATTCTGGTCTGCCTAGTTGGTATCGATGGGCTTCACTGATATCCCGTGAGGGCACTGTTAGGCAGAAAGAGGAACATAACTCTCACATGTAAGTGAGATGATGTCAACAATTAAGATAGGGTATGATATACTGTGTAAATGCACACTGCTCTGTGGTGTAGGATTGTCAGCATCCGTTAGGTAGAGATAGGATAGTGTGCAGGCTCTTTGTGAGTCCAATCGTGACCCCACAGGAAGTGAAGGTAATCTGTAAAGCCGTCAGGCTGATGTAAACAGCCTATAGTACCCCAATCAATACCGGCTTTAGTGATATATACTGTACCAGTAATTGCTGTGCAGGCAGGCAAGCAGTACTATTAATGACTCTGATCATGTTCTTTAAATATCTGGTGAATTGACCGTATAGCCAAGGGGCTGATTGTAAGAACAATTTATTACGCCCTATGATAACTAGCTAATGCACAGTGTCCAACTGTAGTATACTGTAGTGCCTATGGTCAAAACTGCATAATAAATTATGGTGCTGTATACTGTTAGCTAGATGTTGCTTTAAGCCATTTGTTACCAGACTAATCAACAGAAGTTTCACACTTTTTTCAGTTGACAAACTCTCCCTTCACACTGAATTTCTCTCTCACTACTAGACTTTTCAGCTGTGGCAGCACCATACAAAAAACACTGTTCTGTAATATAATTCTGTATATATCTATATACATATAACGGCTATTAACGTCATATACATATACAGTATATATATATATATATATATATATATATATATATATATATATATATATATATATATATATATAGATAGATATATGCAAATACAACTGTATGCTCATCTGCATGTCTTAGGCAGGTCTGCAACCCCGCCTTTCCCCATCATCACCCAGCATACAGCACTTCCACTGCAGCAAGGGATTCTGGGAAATGACATGCAAATGAGCACACAGTGTCACTTTTTGCCTCAAAAACCCTTTTCAACATAGTTCCCTATAGGCTTAAGCTTGCTGCATGGTCACAGCTTTGAGCACAGCCAGGGTTATATATATATATATATATATATATATATATATATATATATATATATAAAAATATATATATATATATATAATATGCAAATGTAAATACAACTGTATGCTCATCTGCATGTCTTAGGCAGGTCTGCAACCCCGCCTTTCCCCATTATCACCCAGCACACAGCACTTCTACTGCAGCAAGGGATTCTGGGAAATGACATGCAAATGAGCACACAGTGCCACTTTTTGCTTCAAAAACCCTTTTTAACATGGTTCCCTATAGGCTTAAGCTTGCTGTATGGTCACAGCTTTGAGCACAGCCAGGGTTAAGGTGCATACCCAGAAAACCACCCACAGACAGCTGTTTCGACCTTAATGATATATATATATATATATATATATATATATATATATATATATTTATTTTTTTTTTAATCTACTTTTTTAAGTAAACCTGTTTCCCCCTTCCCCTTTCCAATAAATGTACTTTTTTATGCTATGGGACGTGCGCTCTCTCTTTTCTTTTCCCTCTAGGTCCTATTTTGGATGTGGTTCATCCTCCTGAGAGCTTTCCTAGATCCCTCTACAAGAAGAGTCTGTATACACATCAGAGTATTTGTTGGACTTTATCGAGGGACTGGTTTTTATATTTACACTTATATTAACTGTATTTGTATTAGATTAGCTTGTTTTGTTGTATGTCATTGTATTATTCCCTTTATAGTCCCAGATTCTATTTTGATATTGAAACTGTTCTTATTATCACACATATTAGTATTTTTTCAACTCAATTTCACTGACATTAATTACTGAATTTATTTAATCATTTGCACATAAACATTTGGCAAAAAAGGTGTAGTGCTGCGCTATTCAAAATGCTTATTAAGCAAAATAAATGGAAATGAAAATAAATAAAATAAACCACATCTAAACCTAAATAGTGATGTGAAAAATAGGTGAAGGCTGACAATATATTAAGGTAACTCTGGCTACCCTAGCCAGATGAAGAACATGGGGGAAAAGGATTGTTACCTAACGGCGCCAATGAAATAACTTAAATGTGCATCAAAACATCTTAAATCATCAAATGATGTGACAGATAAATGGTACCAGTATTAAAAGTCCTTGATTAGGTGTCCATAACAGATGAATATCAAAGTCCAAAGTCACTTGGATCCAATTGAAGATGGGTTGGTGGATATCTTCAAGATGCCTCCTAAATGAAGGACATAGGAGCTGACCCAATTGTTTAGGAGAGCAGAGATGCAAGAGAAATCCAGCCTGCTGCAGGGGGTAGAAGAATCTCCAGCCTCAACATGGGAAGAAGACGAGGAAATGGCGGGCACCCCCAGGGGAAAACTCTCACACCTTCAGAGAACTAGAGGACTCGCCTCAGTTTTGGGAGGGCCTGGAGCTCCAGCCGCCTGCATCAGAGAATCGACCAGTGAGAGGTGGCCCAGCTGAGTCGATGGCTCGACCGCGTGGGCAGAGATGGAACCTGGCTGAAAGAGGTAAAGGCAGGGGAGGCAAAGACTGGGTCTCCGCGGTCAGATGGATCAGAGGCGACAGAGAGGGAGCCGGGTACAGGAATGAGTCGGAATACTAGCAGGAGGCTGCTGGCTTTTTGAGCATTGGCAGACTCTAAGAGACTGGTGTCGCTGAGTTTCCCCTTTTTATTCAGTCTGCTCTCCCCAATGCTGCTCTGTCAGTCTCTGGCTGGGGCAGGGGAGTTTCATTTTCAGTCAAATTGTGAAACTATGTGAGTAAGCAATTGACCCCAGACATATATTAAACACGTATACTCATAACCAAGGTGCAGTTAGTCGGTGACCATGTGGCCAGTTTGGTTAGCCTGTTCCTCTCTATAGTTTCATTTTGATGTGATGTGGAAGGTATATTTACACTTACTGTATATTAACTGTATTTGTATTAGATTAGCTTGTTTTGTTGTATGTCATTGTATTAATCACTTTATAGTCACAGATTCTATTTTGATATTGAAACTGTTCTTATTATCACACATATTAGTATTTTTTCAACACAATTTCACTGACATTAATTACTAAACGTATTTAATCATTTGCACATAAACATTTGGCGGTCCTGTATATATATATATAGTGTGGCAGGATGGCCTCGCAGCAGGGTCAGTAAGATGCTAGACGCTGTGTAAAGCTTTAACTTGTAGTGGTTTATCAGCCACAAATAAATAAACATAATGGGTACTGTTCCTTTAAATCATAATAAAACCTAAGAAATAAATACCTATTCCCTTTAGGGAAAGCTAACTACACCAAAGCTTTCGCCCTCACTAAGTGCATGGCCAGCTAAGCTGGTTCCCAAGCCAAAACATGCCCTGACATATGGAACAAGGTAAAAAAAAGTCTCTGGAAACAACAATAAAGTGTTTTTGCTTATCTGTCAGTCCTTTGGAGTAGACGTCACAGCTTCAAAATAGGCTTGCGTCCTTTCTTCCTAGGGAATTCAGCCCCACCTTGAGCCCAGAGACCTCCTCTGTACTAGCTTCCGCAGCTGGGGAGCACTTCTATCCCCCCCTTCTCTGGGGAAAACAGTCTCTCAGCATAGCAGTTTCCTGTGTCTTTCTAAACACTTCCTCATTCAGGCAAGCTGATTAACTCCATTAGTTAGCAGCTGCTGCTGGCTTCTCTTTGAGGAATTAACGCTCTGTGGACTGGAAAGCACACTTACATCACTGTTCTAGCCTACTGAGTCAGTGACTCTGTCACATATCCCTCCCCCCAGCGAAACATTGTCCTGTGAGCGGTCCGTGCACTATTTCCGTGCACCAGCCTCTTTGTCAGACACGTCTGACATCCACCTCTACTTTTTTCTTGCCTTCCAGTTGAAGAGTCTCTTCTTCGGGGCAAGTACTAGGCATTTTGGGCCTGTAGACTGGTCCTTTGCTACCTCTTTATCTTGTGCCGGCCAGAGTATTGTATTGTATGTCTTTATTTATATAGCGCCAAAAGTGTACTCAGCGCTTCACAAAGAATACAGTACAGGGAATTATAATTATACAATAAGTGCAGCAAAATCAGACAATAGGAAAGGAAATCCCTGCCCTGAAGAGCTTACAATCTAAGAGGTTTAATGGGAAACTTACAGAGACAGCAGGTGAGGGAGTAAGTCCTGTAGATGGCAGTGCTTGGTCACAATGGGTGGTAGGAGTGACTGAGTGTGGGACATTAGCCATGAGGGCAGGCTATTGGGATGCTTGATTTGTGGGGTAACATTTAAGGAAGGTCAGTGTAAAATGAAAAGGTTAACACCATTTACAGGGGAAGAGGTGGCAGTCTAGGGTTAAAGCTCTGCCTTTGTTGTGTCCCCTTTTGCAAAGGTTCCCGATCATCCTGAAGATGCATCTTTGTCCTCTTCCTCTTGTACTCAGAGTCTCCCTTACCTCAGTCAGCTCATTGCGTTCACTCGCCAGTGACTGTTTGGCCTTCTCTTGAGAAGACAGCAACTCTGCTTTAGCGGTGATGGCTTTTGGACCTTTCTCCATCAGTGTACCTTCAGTGTTGGAGACTACACCATTTATCTTCAGTACTTCAACTTGGGCGGGATTCTTATTAGCCCGAAGTGCACCCCATTACGCCTCTCTATTACAGTTGGCAATTGGGCCTTTCTGTCCTGATTCCTTAACTTACTAAGTTGGAAGTGTCGCTGGATAATCTCTCAGGTCTTTTTCATTTTACGATCGCGGACACACATCTGTCCCATTCGCGACTGTCTCTTCACAGTGGCTGCCCTTATGGCAAGGAATCCACTTTGGGTCCCATGGGTACTGCAGTATGACTATATTCTTACTGTGCTACTCCATCGCAACTTGGCCTTCCCATTCCGTGCCTTGTGGAAAGTAAACTGTAGTACTGCAACGGTATTGCAGTCAAGCTTCCTGGAACTCCTCATTTGCTTTAACTCTACCACCATCTTTTCCATGGACTGCTTCTGTGACCCAAGTGTCTGTCTTGGGGTTGTAACCTCTTTCTCCAACTTCAGCTGAAAAACCTCCTGCTGGGCAGCATTAGAGTCCAACGTGCGTCCCGCTCAGTCTTCAGAGCCTCGAGCTCCTTGCCTAGGTCACACTTTTGTTTCTCTAACATCTTGCAGCCAGCACGCTCAGACTCCAGGTCCTTCCTCAGGCCTTGAAGCTGTCCTTCTACATTTCTTTTCCCACCTAGTGCATCTGCTAGTTCAGCTTCTATGGAGTTGAGATTTCACATTTGTCAGCTGATTCAAAACATAGCTTAACTCTGTTTCCTTTTCTCTATTCCTGACCTGCAGCTGAGGTATCGGCCATCTCGGTTTTATAGCACAATGTCAGGCAAGCCACGTGACGGATGGACACTTCCTCCCTCTCGGCGTGCTGTATCTTGCACTCACCAATTTGCGTCTGTAGTTCTTCAATTTGATCCTGTAGGTCACCTCTCAGTGCCTTCACTTCTTCCCGATGCTTGATCTGGGTTTGCATCAGGGCCTCCTTCATATTTTGGAACTCTGCAGTTTTTGGCGCTAGGATCTCCGCTATAAACACACTAGTAGACTGCACTCTAAACAGAAAATATAATGAAAATGTTGATGGTGCACAGAGCGAAGTGGGCCCAAACAACCCCACTAAAAATAATACAAATCCCAAAATAGGCTCCAGCACACTCATATAGATGGAAAAACGTAGAGAGTCTTAGAATAAGCCACAAATTTAAAGCGTAAACAAATAGATATAAAAAATAGGAAATGCTAACCGACTAATTATGCAAAGTATAAAAGTATTACGCAAAGCCTTGCGGCCTTTCTTCCTAGGGAATTCAGCCTCATCTTGAGCCCAGAGACCTCCTCTGTACCAGCTGCTGCAGCTGGGAAGCACTTCTATCCCCCCCCCCCCCCCACACACTCCTTCTCTGGGGAAAACAGTCTCTCAGCATAGCAGCTTCCTGTGTCTTTTAAAACACTTCCTCATTCAGACAGGCTGATTAACTCCATTAGTTAGCAGCTGCTGCTGGCTTCTCTTTGAGGAATTAACACTCTGTGGACTGGAAAGCAAACTTACTTCACTGTTCCAGCCTACTGAGTCAGTGACTCTGTCACAATAGATATAAACAAAAGAAAACCACGCTAAGCATATAAAACAGATACAATATATAAATGGAACAATAAAATATATTGCCAAAATAAAAAGAAAAATGGTAAAATCCAATAGTATAATTACAAGTCCTGTCCAAGAGTCGTGGAGGATGAATGAATCCCACTCCACAAAAGATATTAAATGGCCAATTAGCAGAAGATGGGGGCTGTTTTTCAGGAAGAATCACTTCCCAAAATAGATCTATGGAAAAGGGAGGAAGAAACAGCGCACACCCTAGTGCATTATCAAAAATACATATTTATTATTAAAAAAAAGGTCATTATGCTGCAGCTAAGCCTAAACATAAAATACATGATAACACAGTAAATATAGTAAATTAATATCATTATTATATATAAAAAATATGACAATAAATCTAATAAAAATATTAATATAATTATGACTCCAAAAAATAATAAATCTCCATAACTAAATAAAAAGATATGGAATGGAAAATTGTAAAAACGAAAAACTACAAAGAAAAACTAACGACAAACAATGCTGGAGGGAATATCCAGTCTTAAACTAGATGCATTACAGTCGGTGTTAAATTTCATTAATCTGTCAAAAAAGCATTTATACTAAAATCAACATTCAATCCTTGAGGGGCCAACATTTTGAGTTCATATATCCAATAAAGCTTTCTTTTGGCCAACTGTTTTGTTCTGTCACCCCCTCTCCAATTGTGTGGGGGAGCTTCTATGGCTAAACATTTAAGTCCTTGTGGATTTTGATTAGCTGAAGCATAAAGTGATGGGACACATTATTTGTTCATAAGACCTATTTTTATATTGTATACATGTTCATACAACCTTCTTTTTATATTGTATACATGTTCACACAACCTTCTTTTTGTAGGCCTGGTGGTCATCCGCACGTACTGCAGACCACAGGGGCACTCTAACAAATAAATGACATATGAACAACAACAGTTCATGGGATGTTGATATATTGTATTCAAGGGACGTGACATTTGATTGGAAACGTGATCCGCTTATACTGTATTTACAAGCAGTGCACTGAGTGCAGCAGCTATAACTTTTATTGGTTATAGACCTAATCTGTTTTTTTGTGGCACTGTGCAACTCGGAGATTGTTTTTAGGTTGGTCACTTTTGTAAAAACAATCTTTTTTTTCTCTGGAAGAATTTTAGTAAATTCCTTATCTTTTTTAAGTATTGGCCATTGATTTGTAAAGATTTGGCGTATTAGTGGTGCCATCTTATTATATTGAGTAATAAAGGGTCCATGTTCTGCTATGCTGACCTTTTTCTTTGTATATGTTAATAATTCCTTTCTAGCCATCTGTTGGATTTGGGCTATACTCTGGTCCAAATGCTCATCTTTGTATTGTCTGTCCAAAAATGTGGACTTCAAGTCCAAAGCTTGAGCGATGTAATTCTCATTAGTTGTATTATTACAATTCAGACGGATAAACTGACCCTTAGGTATATTTTTAATCCACACAGGATTATGGTGACTACTGGCCAGTAAGTAATTATTTGCTTGTACCTCTTTGTACAGTAGTACGTTTTAGTGTGAATTTGATTATTAAGTGTACACGGGAAGGGGCGCGGCTTAGTGAGTAAAGACACTTACTGGCACTGAGCTTGAAGCAGGTTCAATTCCTGGAGTCAGCTCCCTGTGACCCTGGGCAAGTCACAATATCTCCCTGTGCCTCAGGCACCAACCCTGCGGGGCAGGGACTGTGTCTGCAAAAATGTCTCTGTAAAGCGCTACGTAAAAAACTAGCAGCGCTATACTGCTGCGGCACATCTGAGTCTAACACATCACCGGTTTTTCCCTGGCTTTTTCCTGGAATGCGATGCACTTCACCTGGAGCATGCCGCATTCATTTTGCGTTCTCAGACACGGGTCATGTGCGGTTGACGCGCGGTTGATGCGTTTATTGAGAATGGTTCAAATTTAATAGGTTGAAATTCTTCGCGTGTCCGCCAGATGGCAGATATTCATGAATTGTAATGTGCATGCGCTGCAGTAATGTGTCGAATTGCAGGTGTTTTATTTAAAAAAGATACCACAGTGTGCTATTGTAACTTGGCCTAGAGACTGAAGGAAGAGGTTGCAAAAATGTATCAATTTAGGCTTTTCATATTAAAGAAAGACAAAGACCAGTTTCGGATACAGTATTCTCCAGAGACCCGCCCGCCATGTGTGTTCAAGTGCAGCCCGTTTTCCAAAAACCCGACAGAAGTTATGCGTATTTGATATGGGCCGCGATTAATGCAACAGATGATAAGATGGCAACAGTTGTTCAAATTTATCAGTATTTTATCGAAAACTATGACTTTTACAAATTTTCGCCAACTCCTCATACGTGGAAGCGTGCAATAAGGAAAAGGTTATGTAGCGATCCCTGTTTTTATCGTATTGAGCCACAATTTGTTGGAGGGTATTGGTGTGTATCATCGGCTTTTTCCTGTATCTATGATCATGCAGACGGCAAAAGGCGAAGGGTCATGTTAAAACCAACTAAGAAACGACAGTCGCTGCCAAGCAATGCACCAGCACCGGCTTCCAATGACGGTCCCGCCGTCAGTGACAACCCTGAGCCTGAGCCGGATTTCGCGTGCAGTTTCGATCAAGCTTGCATGTACCTAAGCAATTTCCAGCCTCATCAGCTGACTACAGGTGGACTAGTCCCGCTGCAAACTATCGACGTGGATGATCAAGAACACTGGACTGGCAGTGGCCCGGCGCCAGTTGAATGGGAAATTCTATGGTGAGTATTGTTGCCGTATTATTTTCTGTGTTTTTTTTATTTTGACAATACAGTATCAATATCGGTGCGATTCAAAAGTCAAGCGATTCTCCTGTAAGCAATATTATTGGCTGAGCGGCTTCTACAGTACTGTACTGCAGATACTGAACAATTGGTGGAACGCTAGGCGCATGCGCATTGGAACCTCCTTGAAACGCATACAATATGCGTGTCATTACATCGAAGGTAGGCGCATGAGCATGTGAACAGAAGACGCCCCCCCGAGAAAATTATAGGTGGAACTGGCTGGGAACTTCTTTAGACCATTACAGTAAAACTTTTCTTTTTGTTTTTCCTCAGAAAAGAAAATGGCTAATGGAGGGATTTTGATGGATAATATCACTTTGTGTAACAATGCCTGCACATTACTGAATCGAATTTAAAAACCCACGTACCGGAGTCTAGAGTTTAGTGGCTGATGTACACTATGCTGATGTTTTGCAGCCGTACAGTATACAATACTTTTTTATAAACAGTATACTGTGTAATAAACCCGAAAAAATAAAAACTATGCATTTATTCTACATGTATTACAGTACTGTACATACAGTATGTGTCTTCTATACAGTGCCAGTACATACAGTACAGTACTGTATGTGTCTTCTATTTTTTTAATACTCTTGTACTGAGCATGCCTACAGTATACAGTACAGTGTGCCTGGACAGTAGTGTACATTCTAGAAACACTGTATTTTATTACAGTAGCAAAGGAGCCAATGGAACAATGTAAAACAAATCAACATATTCTTTTATTGGTGGAGTAAGTACAAAAACATTTATTTACAAATACTGTACTATGTAGAAACATTTTAAGTGCACAGCAATTCAAAACATCAACAGGTGTATGGTTTACTGATACAGTTGTGAAAACATTTATGTATAGAAAGTAAAAACATTTACAGTCAGTCAGTATGGTTTACAGTCAAATGTTTTAAAAACAAATTCTTTATTCATAAAATATACAAACCGCAACATCTCCTTTATCAAAGAACGGCAAGTCAAAACATATACAGTGGGATGGTGTGCAAAAAGTCTGCACCAGTACAGTCCTCGAGGGCTGCAGACAGTCCCGGTTTTCAGGACAACCTTGAAAACCGTGCCTGTTTGCGGCCCTCAGGGACTGGAATTGTGCAGGTCCTGTGTGTGTGTACAGCAAGTTAAAAAATTTCTTTAAAAATACAAGTTAAAAAACACACAACAACATCTTCTTTATTTAAGTACAGCAGGTCAAAACATGTACAGTACAGCACAGTTCAGCACAACAGTATGGTCTTACAGTTCCCGTGATTAATCCAGAAAGTCCACCACATTGTCCGTCCATGGCCGATTCCTTGCATGGCACAAAACGCCATTAATGCAGTCTCGAACGCCTTTCATTACAGGATCTGTAATTGGATAAAAGCGCCGCATTTTATCCAGAATGTTCTTTCTTAAATTGGCAGGAAGCATCTTTTTTACGCGATTTCCGTTGTAGTTCACTTTGAAGGCCCAGTCGCAGTACAACGAGTAGGGAACATGGTGCTTAAAAAGTAACAAGGCATACTTGTGGGGTACACCAGCACTCATCACCCTATACTTCTCTCTGAGAGCCGGTGGCAGATCGCACAGGGTAATGTCGGGCACCGTATCGATGCGGGCGAATGTAGGTCTTCTGTGAGTGGGTGTGCTTGAGGCGACGGGCGATGGTAGGTTGTCTGGGAGGAAGCTTTCCTCTGGTCTAGGTCGCCGTGTTGTCTCCTGGCGTGGTCTTGACGGGGTTGTCATGTCCTCCTCAACGGCATACATGTACACTACATCTTCTGGTGGAGGGGGTGCGCTTGGTGATGGAAGGGGGTCGATGCTCCCATTCATGACATCCATGTTACCCCCCTGCTCCGGTGTCCAGGAAACAGGGGCATTAACACCGCACAAACGATGTATACCCGCTATGTCAGCCTCTATCTTCTACATCCGTCGATACATCCGTTGATCCATATCTAGCATCCGTTGATCCATATGTATCATCCGTTGATCCATATGTAGCATTTGTTGCTCCACATTTAACATGGTCTCCAGAAGCAGATCTATCTTTGCTAGCACAATAGTGTTCCCAGGGCGATCCACACTTATCCCATTCAGCATCCGGTCTAACGAGCTGCTTCTTGTGCATGGCATGTTTACATCTGGGTGGATGGGTGCAACGGAGGATGAGATGGGGGTTCCGTGGAGAGAAGCGGCAGCGACATTGAAGAAGGGTGGAGGAGGTGACCTGTGGGTATCCGGTAGAGGAGAAGTGGCAGCGTCGTCGAAGAGGGATGGAGAAAGTGACCTTTGGATTTCCGGGCGAGAAGCAGAGTCGTCTAAGAGCAAAGGAGAAAGTGACCCGTGGATTTCAGAGGCGCAGCGTCATCGGATAGAACCGGAGAAGATGGCCTGTGGGTTTCCGGGAGGGCAGCGACAGCGTCGAGGACGAGGGGTGGAGAAGACGGGCTGAAGATTTCCAGGAACGCGGCGGTAGAGTCGTCGAAGCGTATGTGAGGAAGTTGTCTGCGGATTTGATGGGTTGGCTGCCAATCGTTTTGCATCAAGGGTACATCACCGTATATCTTCTTGACATAATAAGGCTGACGTCTATGAAAACCCTTAGCCTTTAGGGTCAGCAGAAGGTTTTCTTTATTGGCCTTAGCCTGTCGCTTTTGCCTTGGCGTGGAAACAGCAACCGCCTTTCGCTTTTTCTGCATTACAGGCACGGCAGAGTCGAGAGGGTTCCTGCGTCCGTAGAATCGGGGTTGATCCATGGAAGCAGGTGGCACAATGCAGTACAGTATCTGGACAAGGGCAAGTTCAGATAAAGTGGGCTATGCAAAATGTGTAACCTTTTATGCATGGCGGCGAGGTACAGGTGTTGAAAGTGGGCGTACTCTAATGTGAGTCATTACCGTATAAATACACCATCCATTTTGTGGATTCACTGCACATTGAATACACATCGACTAAACATCGAATATACATTCTTGTGTTTGTATTTCTTTCTACTCGCAGCAATGGTTGTTAAAAATATTTCCAAGGATCTAAGCATGCGAATTAAGGAGATGTACACGAGCGGACACCGAATATCTGCTATCCAACGCTGGTTAGCTACTTCTGGCCTCGTTGTGCCAGCCACCACCGTGAGCTATCATGCACACGGAAAAAACAGAGAACGCAAAAGGGCACCAAGGGTAACTAACGCGTAAGTATATTTACAAAACTTTATAAAAAAAATTTGATCCAAAAATGTACTGTACATCTACAGTACTGTATCTAATATTTTTGTTATTTCTGAAGGTTTATATTACAACAGTATATATATTTTGTATATTTATATTACAACAGTATATATATTTTGTATATTTATATTACAACAGTGTACAGTATATATTTTGTATATTTATATATATATATATTACAGCAGTATATATATTTTGTATATTTATATTACAACAGTGTACAGTATATATTTTTTATATTTGTATTTATATTACAACAGTATATATATTTTGTATATTTATATTTATATTACAACAGTATATATATTTTGTATATTTATATTTATATTACAACAGTATATATATTTTGTATATTTATATTACAACAATGTATATATTTTGTATATTTATATTTATATTTCACCAGTTTTATATTGCTGCATACTGTATTAATAGAACAATATATTGTATCCTCTTTATCTACTGTCTCTAATATTTTTACTTACCGGAATGTTTTTCTTTACATTTTAGGGAGACAACTCTTCTGGTGGACAAAATAAGTGAGGAGAATGATGAGAAGAGTGCATTAAGGGTCAAATACACTCTGTAGGATAATCACAATCTCACTGTATCCGAGACCAGCATAAAGAAGATGAGACGCAGCATTGGATGGAAATATGGACGTGTGAGGTTAGTACTGGACAGTACAGGAGGTAAAAGTGTTGTTTTGGAAACTGTACTGTACCGCTAAAATTATTTATTCCTTGTCATTACAGAGCGTACCCCATGATAAGGGACGCAAACAAAATCAAAAGAGTGGTCCAGGCCCAGGCATGGATCGACAGTGGGGAAACTTTCCAGGATTGCATCTTCACTGACAAGTCTACTGTGTCACTGGAAAGATTTGCAAGCCTTACATTCCACAAAAAAGGCCGCATATCTTTGAAGCCGCGGCCAAAACACCCCGTGAAGCTGCATGTGTGGGGTCCAATCTCTAGGAGTGGACCAGGATGCATTGTCATCTTTGAAGGTAAAATATATGAAATATAATGTAGCCTTATGCACTGTACTTTACTAGTGTAGCCTTACTGTATGCACTGTACTGTACTATTGCGCAGTTTTATGAGCACTTTTCTTTTCTTGCTATTGGAATCATGAATAAAGCTTTCTTCCAAGACAACATTGTCCTTTACACATCATCACACACGAGTTCCCGAATGGTCACCGCTTCTACCAGGACAACGATCCAAAGCACACCGCGTCAACAGCGCATATCCTTGAGCGCGGTATCAACTGGGTGAAGACGCCAGCGGAGTAAGTGCGGTAACCGTGTCTCATTTTTTCCCACAGTTTTTATTGTGTACTGTATCTTGTAAACTAATTGTCCTTTTTTTCCAATGACAGATCGCCAGACTTCAATCCGATCGAAATGGTCTGGCATCAGCTGAAGGACCATATCCGGAAAGTGGCGAAACCCCTCCAAAAAGGACGAGTTGTTGAAAGGCATAATGAGTTTTTGGAACGATGTACTCACCGTGGAACGTTGCAATAAATATATAGACCATATTGCCACTGTGTTGCCCATTGTGATCGCGCGTAATGGGCAAGCATCAGGAAAGTAGTACTGTGCTGTAGTATTGTAAGTACAGTATGATACAGGTAAGTATGGCACAGATTTTTTCTTTCCAGATAGTCAGAGTATACAGTAGTAACAGTCTTTTCTTTACAGAGAGAGCAGCACCAGCCATCAGGTTACAGTACATAGTATTTAAGAGTAGACAGAGTACAGTATACAGTAGTTCCAGTATAGACTAGTTTGACAGTACTACAGTAACTGCCTACTACAGTAACTGCTCAATTTTTTTCTTTCCATACAAAGCTGCACCAGCCATCTACAGTAGTACTACACATCACACAATGCCATAATACTGTACGCACATACAGTAACTGCACTAATTTTTTGTTTTCTTGTCGTTTCAGGAAAAAAGGGTCGCCTGGGGGGAGGTGGGGTTTTGTGTCCAGTCTAATCTGTTTGTACAGTAAAATGTACAGTATATAAACAGCAGTAATGACCTCTCCTCTCTCAATTAACTACTGTACTGTACACAGAATGAGGAACAAGATAAAGACGGAAGAAATAATATTACTAAATATACAGAGGCGGCACACTTTATCCTCACTTGGCCCTGGGTTGCTGCTAATGTGGGGGATGGCAGTGGGGGGCTCCGGGGGACCCGAAGAGGGGAGGGGGAAGCCCCAATCGGAGGACCGAGGCTCCGTGATCTGTCACGGACGAGACCGGGTAAATGGTAGAATAAACTCGGCCGCGACAGTATATATTATACATTACAGTATATATTATTAAATAATATTCTTATAAATGTGCATTATTCATGTTTCCCCATGTTTTAGAAATGTTTTCTAAATGTTTATCCAATTTCAATCTGCCAAAAGAACTTAATAAAGACTGCATTATGTATTATTCATGATTATTTTTATATTTGTATTTTTTGGTTCCTGATAAAATAAATATTTATTCGCATTCCTGGTAGTCATAATCATTTACAACAACCACAACCCCACCCCCCACCCCTACAGTACACCAATGAATCAGTTAATGGGTTTTTTAACTCTTAATTCTCACAATACTGTGCAAATCGGATTTACATTTCAAAATCGAGAAGGGATTTTCCAAAGCGTTACCGTAAACAAAGCCTCAAAGGGTTGGGGGGTGGGGGGGTGATTACACACAGGCGCACTGAGGCTTTGTAGCTCGGCTATGGACGGATTAAGAACACAATGGCAATATTCAGAAAATTAACGACTCTGTGGAGAGAGGGTGTTGGGTGACTCATGCGCAGTAAGCAGCAAGCTCCCATCTCTAAAAGGATTAGAGTACACGCAGGCGCAGTGATGCAATTGACGCTCGGCTAGAGACGGATTAAAAACACAATGACTAACTAACTTTAGAAAATGAATGACTGTGGAGGTGTCTGTCGATAAGAGTTTGTGTGTGCGTGGGGGAGGGATGAAGGATTAGTTGTGCAGCAGTTCAAAGAAATAACATACTGTACTGTAGAGTACAGTAATTTCAAAAGGCAGTTCATCATAATACTGTAATTTGATCCCTACACCCCCCAAATACAGTACATAAAAAGCACACAAATAAACCATGTGCAGGCAAACGCACAGATTTAATATTGTAATATCAAGATTGTATTTGCAGTCTTGTAGATAAAATAACAGTTAAAAATTCATAGTTAAAAAAATTTGGGGGGGCACTCAAGCAAGCAGTGGTGGGTGAAGTTACAGGCGCATCTCAAAGAGAATTACACGCAGGCACAGTGAGGCTTTGTAGGTCGGCTATGGACGGATTCAGAACACAATGGCAAGTTCAGTAAATTAACGACTCTGTGGAGAGGGGGGGGGTTGGGTGACTCATGCGCAGTAAGCAGCTAGCTCCCATCTCTAAAAGGATTACACGCAGGTGCAGTGAGGCTTTGTAGGTCGGCTATGGACGGATTCAGAACACAATGGCAAGATTCAGAAAATTAACGACTCCGTGGAATTTCAAATCCTTGAGCTAGCGTTCGTTGAGGAGGGGGCTGCAGGGTACAACTGCATGAAGTTCAAAACTAAAGAAATACTTTGATTTCAAAAGGCAGTTCATCATAATAATACACCCCCAAATACAGTACAGTACGTAAAAAGCACACAAATCCACCATGTGCAGTCAAACGCACAGGGTCGCAGTCAAAAGCTACAGCACAGATTGAATCTCGTAATACAGTAAGATGAGTTTTGCAGGCTTGTGGAGAAAAAAAAATAAAAAAATTACAATACATTTTATTTGTAATTTTGAATTTTTTTTTTGGTCACTCACTCTGGCAAGCAAGCAGTGGTGGGCGATGTTATAGGCGCATGCGCAGTAAATTCCTGCTGTCAAGCAGGAATGTGATTGAAACCAGACACAGGTTCTAAGGAATGGTGTGGGAGAGATGTACTGCATTGCACAGAAGATAAGAAGTTGAAATACCCAGCAGTGCAGTTGATTATCCTGAGCGAGGGGAGAGCACTGTATATGCCGAAATGTGACACTGTTACAGTACTGTACACACCTATGCGTTTCAACAATTTTCAAATGTGACATACCGTACAGCAGCACAGCACTGCAAATGCATGTACTATACTTTAAATATGCAAATTTACAATTACTGCGCGCACACACAGACTGTGTACGGACGTAGGTTGAACCGCGAAGGTATTAGACTTCCAAGACAACAGCTCGCAAACGCCCCCCTGAGTTTTTACACGCCATTGCAGTATTGCAGACAGCGAGAATAAAATGCTAATATCACGAGCGCGAAAATAACGCAGTTCACCCTGGGCGAAAACGACAAAAAAACGCACCTAACCGGGATAATCTGAGAGCTGCGGATCTAGCTATCTTAGACTCAGATCGGCCGCCACTGTACAAGAACAATATATATATATATAAACACACACAACTCTAAATCTAAAAACTAAATTTTGTCTGAACATATTTTGCAAGTAAATTTGAAGTTATAATTGTTATGGTTGATATATGAAATAAATAAATCCAAATCTTCTAAATTCCCTTTACAAATAAACAGAACGTTGTCTATGTAGTGAGGCCATAGCACAAGGTTCGCACCGAAGGGACAGTTGGCCCAAATGTTTTCGTCCTCCCATAAATAAATTTGTGTAGCTCAGTGCGATCCCTGGTTCCCATCGCAGTGCCACATATCTGTAAATAATAACGGTGAGGAAAGCTAAAAAAATTGTGAGTGAGAATAAACCTGATACTGTCAATTAGGAAGGATCTTAGTGCTGTTGTCATGTCTTGATCACGCTCCAATACTCTGTATCACTTGATATATAATTTTTTTTTTATTATATATTATAGGCTAAAGCAGTAAAATTCAGGGCATTATTGAAATCGCTGCTCTCTGATTGGTTACAATTCCGGGCATTATCAATCAGTAATGGCCCGGAATTTTTGGCAGCTTGTCAAGTTTTTCAGCCAATCAGCTTTCAGGTTTCATTCACAAAGAGTGAAATTTGCACTTAGACAGGGAGGTGATTGGACAGAACACACCAGCAATGCACTGACTCCTCCCACACCCTGTCTGCAGAGAGCTCTGCACAGGAGAATGAGGGGAATGGTTTGTGTGTCTGCTGAGTGTGTTTTGTGGGTGTAAAGGGGGGCAGCAGAGTGTTTTATTAGTGTGTGTGTGTTTTGTGGGTGTAGAGGGGGCAGCAGAGTATTGTTGGTGTGTTTCTGCTGTGTGTGTTTTGTTGGTGTAGAGGGGGAGCTGCAGTGTGTGTGTCTTCAGTGTGTGTTTTGTGATTGGAGGAGGGTGCAGTGTTTTGTTGGTGTGTGTCTGCAGTATGTGGGTTTACAGGGGGCTGCAGCGGGTGTAGAGGGGGGCTGCTGGTGTGTGTTTGGTGGATGAAGAGGTGGCAGAGCCTGTTTTGTTGATTTGTGTGTATCTCTGCTGTGTGTGTTTTGTAGGTGCAGAGGGGTGGCTGCAGTGTGTGTTTTGTGGGTGGAGGAGGGGTGCATGGTGTTTTGTGTGTGTGTCTGTGTCTGCTGTGTGTGGGTTTACATGGGGGCTGCAGTGGGTGTAGAGGGGGGCTGCTGGTGTGTGTTTTATGGATGTAGAGGGGGCAGCAGTCTGTTTTGTTGGTGTGTGTGTCTGCAGTGTGTTTTGTGGGTGTAGAGGGTGGAGGAGGTCTGCAGTGTGTTTTGTGTTTGTAGAGGAGGGGGGCTGCACAGTTTGTAGAGGGTACTGCAGAGTGTGTTTGTGTATATAGGGGGGTTGCAGAGTGTGTGTTTGTGTGTATAGAGGGGGACTGCAGTGTGTGTGTGTGTGTGTGTGTGTGTGTGTGTGTGTGTGTGTGTGTGTGTGTGTGTGTGTGTGTGTGTGTGTGTGTGTGTGTGTGTGTGTGTGTGTGTGTGTGTGTGTGTGTGTGTGTGTGAAGTGTGTGTGTGAAGTGTGTGTGTGTGTGTGTGTGTGTGTGTGTGTGTGTGTGTGTGTGTGTGTGTGTGTGTGTGTGTGTGTGTGTGTGTGTGTGTGTGAAGTGTGTGTGTGAAGTGTGTGTGTGTGTGTGTGTGTGTGTGTGTGTGTGTGTGTGTGTGTGTGTGTGTGTGTGTGTGTGTGTGTGTGTGTGTGTGTGTGTGTGTGTGTGTGTGTGTGTGTGTGTGTGTGTGTGTGTGTGTGTGTGTGAAGTGTGTTTATGAAAAATTAAAAAAAAAAAATAAGTCTACATTTAGCCTATAATAGTAATAATCCCCATCAGAACAGGCATTACTGGCCAATAATGCCCTGGCTGGGTTCAAGCCTTCAACTCTTCCTGCCAGGGCATTATTGGCCAGTAATGCCCTGTTCTTCAGGGATTATTACTTAATTAATTATATAAATGTACTATTTATGTGTTATCATTTATTTTATGTTTAGGCTTAGCTGCAGCATAATGATAGACAACGGAGTGCGGACGTTCCTTTTATTACAAACTATAATTCCATGTACAAACAGATAGATGGGGTCATCAAAAAACATTGGGGAATTATATCTACTGACCCGATTCTGAGTGGTCACATTAGCTCATTCCCTAAATTTATCTACTGTATAGGAAGGCACGGAGCTTAAAAGATGCTTTAGCCCCAAGCGATATTGGGGAGCGTGTGGATCCTAAGTCTGGACAATCTTGGCTTAGCACTAGCCTATTAGGGAATATCCCGTGTGGAAAGTGCTGTATTTGTAGATTCCTTCATCCTGAAAGAAAAACATTTAAGTCATGTAAAAATCAAAAATCATTCAATATTACAGACTTTATAAACTGTAATACCAGTTTTGTAGTATATTTACTAGAGTGTCCGTGCGGCCTGCAATATGTAGGCAGCACGAAGTGTAGTCTTAAACTCTGCATTCAAGAACATTTGAGAAATATTAAAAATGCCCTACAGACTCACAGCGTAAGTCGCCACTATTCTACCCATCATAACAGGGATCCCTCATCCCTAACATTCAAAGGGATTAAACACATCCCTCGGAGCAGACGAGGAGGAGATAGGTTAAAGGATGTCTCTGTCCAAGAAACATTCTGGATACAAAAACTCGAAACCTTAGGCATTAACGGTTTAAATGAAAATATAGATATATGTTGTCTATATTAAAGAACGTGTCTAAAATATCTATTTTCTGTTTTTTGTCTTGCAAATCTGTACTATGTACGATTTCTTTTGGGTCTATTCTAAATATTTGTTATATTCTCCTTGATAAAATACTAACTGATACTCTGTTTTATTTCAGAGCCATATATATTTGTATTAATTTTATTAGTCATATTGGCAGTTTTATTAATGTGCATTGGTTTTTCGATTATGTGTTAATTGTTCAAATAAAAAGTGTATTTTGTAATGTATCCTGACCACACCTGATGGGGTTAAATTGAGAAGCAGAGATGTTAACAATGACCTAATTATTCACACATATGTGTGACATTGCTAAGTTGAATTCTGATTGGTGCGGATTGCTTTCCATATTGACCTATCAGATGCGGTTATAGGGTATTTATATTCGTGAATGTACTAAATAAAACACCCTGATGAAGTAGCTTATGCTATGAAACGCGTTGGATAGATTTTATAGCCCATAAGACATTCTTGATCATAATCTGCGTGCCTATACAATTTCTGAGATTTTATGATATTTTGCCAATACCGAAGTGACGTAATTCCTCACTTTACGGCCATCCTCACTTTGCGGCCGGTCGTGAAACACACACGGGACTTTTGACGAAAGGGCCCGGCAGTGGCTCCATCAGCCCTGACTCCTGAGGGCGTCTCATCGGCTTTTAGCTAGACGGAGCGGCGGTCCCGACGGCCCTGACTTCTGGAGGCGTCTTACCTGGACCTTGGGAGACGAGTGGAAAGTGCCGTGGTGGTGTGTTCCGAGGCAAAGATCTTCCCTAAAACAGCAAAGTGGATATCCTCTGATCCAGCGGTGGCTGTGTGGTGTCGGGTAACCCATGTCATTGTACATGAAATGCTGATTATTCTTTGATCTGATGTACGCAGATATCTTACCCTAACAATATATTTATTTATTTTAAACTCACTTCACTATGTGCGTCTGCGCTTTTGTTCTTTTTTTATTTCAGTAACTCTTATTTAATTTGATAGATATATGGAGAGAGGTAAACCCTCAGGCCAGGGATTTTACTTTCTATTCCCCCCCTCACAAAATATACTCACGTATTGATTATATTTTTCTAAGCGCAGGTCTGATCCCTCAGGTCTCCGACTCAAATATTCAGAATATAACCTGGTCAGATCATGCCCCAGTAGATGTCACAATCACAAATTTGAATATTATGGTACCAAGGGCAGCCTGGAGACTAAATGAATCCCTTCTCAAGGTCCCGGAGGTTTTGAAGGATGTTATCAGAGAAGTTGATGTCTTTTTTTCAGACCAATGAGGGAAGTGTGTTATTGCTGGCAACACTGTGGGAGGCTCACAAAGCTACAATTAGGAGTTTTCTTATCTCCGCTGCCTCAGGTAGGAAGAGGGCCCAACAGTTAAAGATTGACTCTCTCCAAACTAAGATTGATGCTCTCTCAAAACTCCATAAAAACAACCAGTCTCCAGAGATGCTGTTATCCCTTAGAGAAGCTAGAGCAGAGCTCAATATGTTTTTAATTGCGAAAGCAGAACAATCTCTTAACTGGTCAAAAAGGAAGTTCTATGAAAAAGCGAATAAAGCAGACTCCCTCTTGGCAGCTGAATTATGAAATAGGCGCCCCTCTTATAATATCCACTCAATTAGATTGCAATCAGGCTCTCTAACCTCAAACCCAAAGGCAATAGTGTGAGAATTCCAAGACTACTATTCTAAATTATACAATGCCCAAACTGGGGCTAAAATAGCTTGTAATCTTCAGTCAGCTGACCTACCCTCTCTGTCTGAGACCCAACAAGGAGCTCTAAACCAATTGATAACTCTAGAAGAAGTCAAACTAGTAATCAAGAATTTAAAAGCCTCAAAAGCCCCAGGCCCAGATGGGTTCTCCAATTTATACTATAAAAAATGCTGTGACATTCTCTCCCCCCATCTGCTTAGGTTATTCAACTCTATTATGGCTGACTCTGTTTTTCCGACAAACATGCTACAAGATTCGATTTCTCTTATTTATAAGGAGGGGAAAGATCCTTCAGCATGTGGAATCTACCGCCCAATATCTTTAATTAACTCTGATATTATTTTTTTTTTAAAGATTCTCCCTTCATTGGTTCACGCCGACCAGGTGGGTTTTATCCCAAGCAGACAAGCTGCAGATAATATTAGGTGGATTATAGACCTCACGGCATGGGCAACACAGAAAGGTGAACATACTATGTTGCTCAGCCTTGATGCCGAGAAGGCTTTTGACCGTAAAGATTGGATATATATGGAGGAAACATTGAAGTCTTTTGGTTTTTCAGGAATATTCCCCAAAGCAGTTATGGCCCTCTATACAAATCCAAAGGCAATAGTAAAAAGTCAGGGCTTCCCTTCCTCTCAATTTCAGATAAAAAGTGGTATAAGACAAGGCTGCCCACTCTCCCCTCTTATTTTTGCCCTCTGTATGGAACCGCTGGCGGCCCACATACGCCGAAACTCCAATATCTCAAGTCTAGTGGTGGGAGAGCAGATATATAAGTTGGCCCTCTTCGCGGGCAATATTATTTTAACGATATCAAAACCTTTAACAACCCTGCCAAATTTGTTCAACGAACTCTCTATATTCAATAAACTTTCGGTTTCAAGATAAACAATAGTAAGTCAGAGGCACTAAATATTAATCTAAGGGAGGAGACAGTTAAGCTAATCAAATTAAAATTTTAATTCAAATTGTAGCACTCCTCACTGAAATATCTGGGAGTTTTCCTGACAAAGGATTATGCTTTGCTTTATCAGGCTAACTATCCTAAAATATTGAAGATATTAAAATCTGACCTAGCAACTTGGACTAAATTTAATATATCTTGGTTGGTGAGAGTTCAATCAGTGAAGATGAATTTACTGCCTAGATTGCTTTATCTTTTTCAAACCCTTTCCATACCTATTGTAATGTCAGATATAACTAAACTCCAGTCCTTGGTCTCCAAATTCATTTGGAATAACAAAAGACCCAGACTCAACTGTAAACTGTTAACCAGGCCCATCGAAACAGGAGGTATGGCACTTCCCTGCCTCCTCTCGTATTATAGGGCTGCTCAAGCAAGTCAGTGGGTAGCATGGCACGCAAATCAGTCACTTAGGAGATGGGTCGCCTTGGAGGCATATCTAATACGCCCCACTCCAATAGAAAATATTATATGGTTATCTAACCAGATAGGCCTCTTGGAGCACCCAGTCTTGCTGACGATCACACACTCTTAGGCTGTGGGATAGACTTAAGTTCAAATACAAGCTTAGTAATCCAAACTCTCTGATGACTCCTTTGTTTGGAAACAGGGATTTTCCCCCGGGACTATCTAGACATTTTTTTGCAGATTGGCAGCAAGCAAATATTTGTAGACTTTTTGATTTTAGCGATGATTTTAAAGTGATGCATTTTGATATTTTGGTTAATGAAAGGGGAATACCACCAGGAGAGATTTTTCGTTACCTCCAACTAAAAGCATTTTTCACTAAAGTTAATCCCACTATCCCTGTCTCTCAGTTTGAGAGACTTTGCCTGGAAGTTGACTCATGTCAGAGAGGCTGATATCGAAACTATACGGCCAATTTGCCCTACCAGCGGAAGACCAAGTTAAACCTAAATTTATGGAGAAGTGGGAAGCCGATCTGGGCGAGGAATTGGAAGATGAGGACTGGGAGGATATTTTCGAAGCGGTAGCCAAAAGCTCAATTTGTTCAACCATCCGGAAAATGCGTATAACGTATTGACCCGATGGTGTAATACACCTGAAAATATAGCGAAATATGAACCAGGTTACTCCCCTGTGTCCTAAAGGTTGCGGTGGGATGGCCTCTTTTCTGCATATGTGGTGGTCATGCCCCCATGTACAGGTTCTATGGATGCAGGTGAGAGCCTGGATCCGCCAGATTTTGGGCTCGGGAATAATAGTAAGTATAAATGGCACACCACTGTTTGTACAGAGTATTAAAATTATTTTGCTTCTGGTGCTTACCTTCCAATGGTCTCGGCGTCTCAAAGCTTGACCTGATAATAGGCACAAAATAGAGGAAAAGAAGGAGCACACAGGAGACTTATTTTGAGTTTGAAAAAACTTCATAGAGTATTCACAGAATCAGAGCTAATAAAGGTAACGTTTCAGGACTAATGCGTGCCTTCCTCAGACCCAGCACCTCAAGTGAAGCTAAACAAAAAGCTTTAAATACCGCCATAATCACTCACCCACAACACCACATGTGAAGGAAGACTGATCCTGCATAACTGCCTAATTACTTCCTGGTGTGACGTCATCGCACAGTGGAGCGTCATGACGCAAATGATGTCATGACGCGATGATGTCACATCGCTAGGAAACACAGACAGAAACAAAAAAACAAAGAAACAAGAAAAAAAACACTTAGAAAATCGCACAGCGAGGCGCATGCACGACGACGGGCTGCATGGACGTGTGAGCTCCGTACACAGCCGACAACATATAAATAAATAATAGCACTCAAACTCAACCGATCACCCCCAAATATATACCCCCAGATAGCGGATAACACCAGGATGTCGAAGGAGACGAGATCCAAGTGCCCCTCCACAGTCTTAACAAACTATTTCGCGAAGGGAGACTCGGCACGCGCCAAAGGCCACGAGGGGCCCACACAGAGCGGTACTGACTCAGAGTAGGAAGACGACAATGACAGGGGCAATCAAATCATGAGGCGACGTGACATGAAGGAGTTTTGCCTGGACATTAAAAAATGCCTCCAATCGGAATTAGCTACCCTAAGGGTGGACATTGGCAGCATAGGCCTCCGGACAGATTCCCGAGAGAAAAAACTGGATTCTACTATTAAAGCCCTCCATAAAACGGTTAAACAGCTAGCCCAAGTAAAAGAAACGGTGCGCGACCTCACGGATAAGCAAGAGGACTCCGAAAATCGTGAGCGCCGAAATAATGTGAGGATAAGGGGGGTGTCAGAGGAAGAGCTGGATCCAGTGGACTTTCTTGGAAGATGGCTGACACAGCGACCCTGCTATCACGGCCACAGCAAGGAGATCCCCCCCGCAACATAATTGCGCGCTTTCACTTTTTCAAAATTAAAGAGTCCTTCTGCCAGATGACCCGTACTGATCCCACGTTTGAGGGCCACAAAATCCAGGTTTTCCAGGACATTTCCGCCACTACCCTGCTCAAATGAAGGCAGCTTACCCCCATCACGAAGATACTCTGTGATGAAGGGGTCAGATACCGATGGATATATTCAATCGGCCTCCTGGTCACCAGAAACGGGGCATCTAACACATTAAGACGCCTGGAGGAGGGGGGAAGCTTCCTTACAAAACTGGGCCTGCAAGAGAAAATTCCGGAGGAAGTAACCGGGGGCAGAACAGCTCCAGACCCAACCTGGAGAGAGGTAGGCAAAGCGGACAAAAACAGGCAAACCCGGAGCCCCAGATGAAGAGGGATCGAAGGGACGCTACCAAAAGTTTAAAGTTAACATTAACCTTACCTTCACCCATTGGATCCACCTGTTGTGGTCCCTGATGCTGACACCCCACAGCCCGGCGCCCTGGAAGAGACCCGAGGTGTCCAGCTGAAAATAAAATTTGCCCCATGCAAACCTGGAAGCCCAGCGGCGGACCCCTGAGACTGGTGGCCATCTTGGAGCGGCTCCGATGATAGACTGGAAGCGAGGCAGAGCCAGATGACGTAGGAGGGGCGGAACCACCGCCTCATGCGAGATGTCCCTGCGGACGAGACCCGGGCCCCTCCAGGATGGCGGCAAGTTGTCCCGGAAGGGGCGGGGACTGCGGAACAAGGCGGAAGTTCCACAGGACAGCGGGGCCGCTGGAGAAGCCGATTAATGCCGAAGAAAGAAGGGGGAGTTAAGGGAAAGGGAAAGAAGGAGGAAGTTAAGGGAAAGAAGGGAGAAAGGAGGAGGAGGGGGGGAGGGGGAGGGGAGAACAAAGAAGGACGATCGGAGGAGGAGGGAGGGGGGAGAAGGAAGAAAGGAGGAGGGGGGGAGGAGGAGGGGGGGAGAAAGATGAAAGGAGGAGGGGAGGGGGAGAAGGAAGAAAGAAGGATGGGGGGGAAGCATAAAGGGCCATAGGGGGAGCAGGGAAAGTAGCAGGCACGAGCGGAGGGAAGGCGATAATAGACAGAAAGAAAGAAGACAGACAAAGAGGGGAAATAGTAAAGAGGGGTCAAGGCAAGGCAGG
The DNA here is from genome assembly GCF_040206685.1 of Ascaphus truei. Taxonomy (NCBI): domain Eukaryota; kingdom Metazoa; phylum Chordata; class Amphibia; order Anura; family Ascaphidae; genus Ascaphus; species Ascaphus truei. The sequence continues at coordinate 4,680,419 of NC_134498.1, forward strand.
ACAAAAGGTGGGAAGAGTTAAAGCAAAGGGCTGGAAATAAGAAGACATTGGCAAAATAGACAGGAAACATAGGGGAAGACAGACATCTAGCTGGGCGGGCTCCAGGCAGGGTAAAGGCAGTACAAATACCAGGATATAGCGGAGCGATAAAATACACAATGGCCCGCAGCGACACACAGACTCAGCAAAAGGTCATAGGAGCACGAGGCACAGTTTTAAGCCACAAAAGGACGCAAAGAGCATAGGGGTAAATAGGGAGGGGAGAATGTCAGCTCATATTAGTTGTTTGGGGGATACAGACCTACTAGGAGCTAGTGTTGGTAATGCTATCTGCACGCGAGTGGAGTTAGTGCTTTAAAAGTTTAAAGGTTTTAAAATATGATTAGAACATTGAACATTTGTGATATGGATAACGAGTTGTCGGCTGGGACTGAGGTCTCGTCGTCGTCATGTGTCTGCAAACTCAGGCTAGGGCAGCTGCCCTAGGCCCCGTGCAAGACCTTGGGAAAAGGTGGAATGGAGCAGCCCTGGCGAGGAGAAAGAGGATGGAGGGAGCTCTAAGGATTTCCACCAACCCAAAGGCGAGGGGGGGAAGTGGTCTCAGATCACAGATACCCCTCCCACCCTGTTTTTTGTGTTTGTTGTGTCTTTTTCCCCTTATGTGTGCCATGTTCCTTATGTTTCCTACCCATCCCGCACCGTGTCCTACATAGGTGGTTTCCCGCTGAAGTTGAGCAAAAAGCTATGCAATGCAGAGGACCAGAGGCTCCCCAAAACAGGTCTGACTCCCCAGTTAGAAATACTACGGACGAGAGGTAAGATTACACAGCCGTCATGCCTCTAACCTTTATCTCACACAAAGCCAAAGGGCTGAACTGTCCCCGCAAACGCAAGATAGCACTCACTGACAATAAAAGAAAGAGGGCGGATTTCATGTTAATTCAAGAAACACATTTTAGCACCACCAGCTTCCCCAAATTTTTTGATAAACAATTTAAACAGGTGTATTTATCTTCTGCATCGGAAAAGAAACGCGGAGTGGCAATATTGATCCATAACAGGGTGGGACTGGTGGTGGATAAAGTGAAAACGGATAAGGAGGGCAGGTTTCTCATGACTACAGGGTCCATTAACCAACAGCCAATAACGGTTGCCACAATATATGCCCCAAACGGACACGACCCAGACTTCTTTACAAAAACGTTTTGATACCCTACGGAAATTCAGTAAAGGCGCTATGATTGTAGGCGGGGATTTCAACACCGTGCTAAATACATCATTAGACAGATCAGCCCCCCCCAGACACAGAGCAATACCACGGCCCTTGGCCCTGGAACAAGGATTAAAAGATCTACAATTAATCGATGTCTGGAGAGAGATGAACCCATTGGAGAGAAACTATACTTTCTACTCCCACCCCCATGACTCACTCAGCAGAATCGACTACTTCTTTGTCTCTAATAGACTGGTCCCCGCGATCGCCCATACCGGGATCCATGATATTTCATGGTCAGATCACGCACCCATTGAGCTACGGTGCACACAGATAGGGCTGGAAAGGCCCGGAGCAAATTGGAAACTAAACGAATCCCTCTTAAAAATTCCTGATTTGCAAGGAAAAATCAGAGAGGTGATTAAAATTTTCTTTAAAGAAAATGAAGGTAGCGTTCGCTCTCACATAACCCTCTGGGAGGCACATAAAGCAACATTCAGGGGGTTTTGATTGGCCTTGCGGCCAAAAAGAAAAGAGAAAGCAACGCAAAAATTATAAAAGAACAATCAGAATTAAAGCATTTATGGGAACAACACATGCGCTCCCCGAAAGTAACCACCCTCCAACAAATTAAGGACACCCAGATTAAACTGAATCTACTCCTTACCTCCCAAGCCGAGAAATCATTAAGCTGGTCAAAGAGAAGATTTTTCGAGAAAGCAAACAAACCAGATACCATGCTACCTAACATGATTAATTCTAAAACAAATAACTATAATATACGAGCCCTGCGCCTGGAATCAGGAGGGGTCACGGCCAATCCCAAAAATATACACTGGCGACACACTTTATTCGAGCTCGGCTAGTCCCACGAATTCGGGTATACTCGGGTGTATTGAGGTTTGTGACTGTTTTCTGCCTGAGTGCATTGCGTTATTTTCCAGGCAGGGATTGAAGCATTTTATTCCCGCTGGCTGCAATACTGCACAGTATATATATATATACTGCATTACAATTCATGAATTTATGCCATCTGGTAGACACGCGAAGCATTGCAGCCTATTAAATCCTAATCATTATCATTTAACAGATCAGTCGCCCGTCAGCCAGGCATGAACCATGGCTGGGAAGGCAAACGCAACGGGGCTTGTCAGAGGTGAGGAGCGGCGCATTCCAGGTATCTGCCAGGTACATACTGGGTATTTACTCGAATAAAGTGTGTCGCAGCAGTAGTAGGGGAATTCAAATCCTTCTACAAAAAATTATATGATGGGGAAAAAGTATCCCGATCTGCCGGAACGACCAGGGCCCTACAGGATTTCCTGAAAAGCTCGAATCTGCCGGGCCTAAGCGAGTCAGATAGAGAGGTAATAGGTAGTGATTTCACAAATGAGGAACTATCAGAGGTTATTAAAAACCTTAAACCCTCTAAAGCCCCGGGTCCCGATGGATATTCGAATCTTTACTATAAGAAATATAGGAAACAATTGGCCCCATACCTTCTCCGTATGTTTAATCAAGTGCTAGGAGGTACCCCCTTTCCCCAACATATGCTCCAAGCATCCATCTCGGTAATACACAAACAAGGGAAAGACCCCCAGGACTGTAAGAGCTACAGACCAATATCCCTGATTAATACGGACATAAAAATCTACGCTAAATTACTGGCCAACAGATTAAGTCTTATCCTACCCAGACTGGTGCACCCAGATCAAGTCGGGTTTATCCAGGGTCGACAGGCATCAGATAACACCCGACGAATTATTTATCTGATAGAATTCGCTAATTCAAAATCAATACCAATTATGGCGCTCAGTCTGGATGCGGAAAAAGCGTTTGATAGGATAAACTGGCCATACCTAGAAACCACACTTGGAGCATTTGGCATGGGAGATAAATTGATAAAAGCTATATTTGCTCTCTATTCGGCCCCGTCGGCTAGGGTTACTCACCGGGGATTTGCTTCAGATCCCTTCCAAATTAAGAGTGGAACAAGACAGGGATGCCAGCTCTCTCCCCTCCTCTTTGCGATGTGTATGGAGCCATTAGCGGCCCAGATACGAGACAGCAAAGACATCACGGGTATTAACATCGGAAGCCAGTCGCATAAAGTGGCACTATATGCGGATGATGTTTTCCTGACAATATCTAAACCCCTTACCTCTCTAACAAACCTGTTCGATTTGCTGGGACGATTCAACAGGGTCTCCGGGTTCAAAATAAATCAGACCAAATCTGACGCCCTAAACATAAATCTCCCCAAACATTTGGAAAAACTGATCGCCATAAATTTTAATTTCAAATGGCAACAGCACCAAATTAAATACCTCGGCATCAACGTCACTAAGGCATATAGCACAATATACCAAGCAAACTACCCCAGCTTGATGCGAACCATGAGAGGGGACATTAAGAGATGGGCCACACATAAAATCTCCTGGATTGGTAAAATCCACTGCGTTAAAATGAATTTGCTACCGCGCCTTCTATATCTCTACCAAACCCTTCCGGTGCCATTAGGATTGAAGGATACCCTCTCGCTCCAATCCGAGATAGATAAATTTATCTGGGGAGGGAAGAAGGCGAGGGTGGGCAAACAAATCATGCGCAAACAAACCGGGGCAGGAGGGCTAGCGGTGCCTTGTTTGTTGTCCTATTACAAAGCGGCACAATTATGCCAAATTGCGCAATGGCACGCCAACCTAGACTCCAAAAGATGGGTTGCTCTAGAAAGAGAGCTTTGCTCCCCAGTGGAGTTGGAACACTTGATTTGGAACTCCAAAAAGGTGCGATTAGGCGCCAAAATGCCGCTATCCTCAATGACCAATTCGCTCTCAGTTTGGGAGGCTACTAGGCTCAAATGTACACTGACCCACAAGTCATCGGGCATGACTCCACTGTGGGACAACCCACTTTTTGCTCCGGGACAGTCCAGTGCAGAATTCACTATCTGGAAACAAAAAAACATTAAGAGATTGATAGACCTGGAAGGTAGACGAGGCATACAAACATTTGATCTACTTAAATCTGATAAAAAATATCCCCAATGCCGAGTTCTTTAGATACCTCCAGATCAGGGCGTTCTATCAGACTGTCCAGCCGCATACCCCCATGACAAATTTTGAAAAGCTCTGTCGATCAGGGACATCAACAACGGGACTCACATCACAGATGTACAAAGAAGTGACCGGGTATAGCGCGACAGTGACGAACAAAACGGGATACATGACTAATTGGGAAAAAGACTTAGGAGAGGAACTGGAACTAGAGGAGTGGACAAAGATTGTGACAGTGACATCTAAAAGTTCCCTGTGCACGACCTTAAGGGAGAACGCATATAAGGTTATGATGCGCTGGTACCATACCCCCACAAAACTAGCTAAATTTTTGCCCAGTTACTCCCCATTGTGTCCTAGACAATGTGGACAGCAGGCAGACCTGTTACATATGCTGTGGTCTTGCCCCAAGATCGCCCCAGTCTGGGATTCAATTAAAGACTGGCTGAATAAGATTACAGGCAAACCCGTACCAAGTTGACAAGTTTGGTCAACGACACTGGTGCAAATTTCCTAAAAGTTTAGCTACCATGGTTAGCCCAAACAGACATCCCGGGGGTGGAAAGGGCCACAATCTGGCACTAATAGAGGCAAATGCGTTCTTCCTTGAATGATGGCCTAAGAGAACATGACAGTTCAAACAGTACCCCCCTGAACACCTAGATAGCGGCAGACAGAGACCGGAAGGTAAGTCAGGACCGAAATAAGGGGAGCACCCTGTCTCCCTAGATGCAGAGAGCCAGCTGGAGCATAACAGAGGTGGAGCCACAGTAGGAGAAGTCCACACACCCTCACCCCCCTCAACACCCCTCCCCCCCTATCCCGGGGACTGTATGTATGTCTGTTTGTCTGCCCGGTTTGTCTGTAGTCGTAGGCCCTTACACACGATGGAGTTACATACTTGTACGATGAACCTGTATTATGAAAGTATATTTTGTATGTAAATGATGTACAAGCCTAACAAAAATTAAGATGGAAAAAAGAAAATCGCACAGCAAATGTGCTGCCCAGTCTGGAACACTGAAGGGGAAGAGGCAATTCAGAACTAGATGATTAGAGCAGGGCTGTATTTGTAGCGCAGAGAGGGAGGAGCTGAGCCAGCTAGGGGAGTCCAATTGTCACTAAAGTCCAGTATCTTACAGGGTGAAGCTGAAAATTAAAAGTAGTCATGATTTTATATTGATTATATATGCAAACAATCACAACACTCACTATGGTATTCCTATATGTTTTACACATCACACGCATGGAAGGAGCAGCCACATCCTCTAGCCAGGACACAGCATCCATATCTTCAGGGGCAGAGGACATACACCCAGAGCACCACAGTCAGCCAATTCCTTTTTTTAAGGGACAACAGAAACACCCCATTATCAGGAAGAAGACTAGGCGAGGCAAACACAGAGCAGCCACGGGAACGCAAACCAGGAGCAAAACCAAGGACAAAGGGTGGTGAACCTATCTTCTGTCCCACTATCTGACATACAGTTGAACGTCCTAAAGAAGGGGCTAGGCTTTGTTCCCACATACAGTGGTAACAGCTTTGACACTACTGTTGAATTGTATAAATTTTTTCGTACTATTAACCTTAAAATTCTCTTTTCACAGAAACTCCCAAGGGACGGGGGACAAAGTTCAGCTCCCGTTATCCTGAACAACCCTTAACTGTTCAACTACCACAAGCATTCGACACGGGTAAATGTAAGAATAAGAGCACCTACAGACCACCTACAGTGGCGGGCGCTTTCAACCTCCTGCGGCCGCCACCGTGGGATTTTTAAAAACGCGGGCAGATGCAGCGTTTTTTCGTCCGTTTTCGGCGTCACAGGCGATTTCAATGTAAAGCACCATTTGCGCTTGTCTGATGATTCGGCCGCCGCGTGGAAAAGCCCGAGACAAATTGCAAACATCCCCGCATTTTTACGGGTAAGTAGGAGGATAAAAGGGGCCGCAGAAGTATCTTACACCCAACATTGCAAACTTTCAGCACAATGGTAACAAATGAGGTCGGTAGGATTAACTGGGAAAACAGACATCTAATTCGTAATAATTTAACTAAGGATCAACACAAAGCACTAGTGGATTTACGCAAAAACACTAAAATAATTATTAAACCCGCAGACAAGGGGGGTTCCATTGTTATACAAAATAAAACAGATTACCATACAGAAATTATGCATCAACTAGGAAATAGACAACATTACAAGGTTATTGCACATGACCCAATATTCACCTTGCAGAGACATATTAATAAAATAATCACAGATGCCTATTCAAGAAATATAATCAATAAGCATCAGAAGGACTTCATGCTCCCTAAACACCCAATCACACCAGTTCTATACACACTACCCACAATTCACAAAAACCTAGTTACACCACCTGGTGGGCCCATTGTGGCTGGTACCAATTCTGTTTTTCAGCCATTAGCAATATTTGTGGATAAACTCTTGCAACCACTAGTTAAACTCACCCCAGCATACTTGAAAGATACCACTGATTTCTTACAACTTATAGAACAGATTAGACTTAATGACAATGATATATGGCTATGCACCTTAGATGTGCAGAGCTTATATACAGCGATTCCACATAGGGATGGCTTACAAGCCACTAAAAAAGCACTTGAACGGAGTGGACTACCACAACCATTGATTGATCTAACCATCTTACTATTAAAACTTATACTAACCAAAATCTATTTCAGGTATAACCACATATTCTATGAATAGGTGCAGGGAACAGCAATGGGGGTGAAAATGGCCCCCATGTACGCGAACCTCTTTATGGCAGACTTTGAGGACACATTTATACTAAACAATAGAGAGTTCTCAGCTAATATACATACCTGGAAAAGATATATTGATGACATGTTCCTGATATGGGTAGGGGATGCTGAGAAGTTACAGAACTTTGTGGAGTATCTAAACCGGTATCACAATACAATTAAATTTATGATGACCTGTAGCAAGCAAGGGGTGAACTTTTTAGATGTCAATGTGTCAATAAAAGATAAAGAACTGACTACAGACATGTATGTTAAAACCACTGATAGCAATTGTTTCCATCCGCATGGGTTAAAACGGGGCCTACCATACAGTCAACTCATTCGAGTCAAAAGGATTGTTAAGGATACCACACTGTTGCCCGTGCGTATGGAAACCATGCAGAGCAAATGTATTGTGAAGGGATACAATAAGAGGACAGTCCAGGATGCTACTGACAGGGTTGGCAGATATACACGAGAAAAGCTATTAGGACACAGCCCTAAAGCAACGAAGAAAGGGATGCCTTTTGTTACCACCTATAGCACAGCTTCTTAATTGATTAAAAAAGCGGTATTCAGGTATTGGCATTTACTGCAAGGAGACAGTACAATAAACCATCTCTTTAAAGATCCCCCTATCTTTTCATATATAAGACCACATCATATCAAGTGGTCCAGGCGGACCAATTTAAAACATCTAAACAAACATTTCTATCAAAAGCCCAGTTGGACACATTTCTGTGCAGAAGCTGCATTCATTGCAATGGGATCATTCGGAGTGAACACTTCTGCCACCCTCATACGGGTAAGCAATTCCATATTAATGGATTCTATACATGCTTGAGCACCTACTGATGGAGCGGCTGTTATTCGAACATTTAACGCGGTGTGTAGATCGAATACCCATGCAATGGCGCGCAATTTATTTGAATCGTGCCGACTTAAACACGCGGCTTGTTTATCGTTTTGTCCGGATCAGAAAAGGACATTTTAGAGTTGTCTGCAATACCGTCGAGAAACTCAAGTGGGCAATCGCGAGTTGTTGTCATAAAAATCCAATAGCAATTCAATGTCTGTATTATACACAGAGCAGCGTGTGTACTGTACTGTATCTGTATTATACACAGAGCAGCGTGTGTACTGTACTGTATCTGTATTATACACAGAGCAGAGTGTGTACTGTATCTGTATTATACACAGAGCAGCGTGTGTATTATACACAGAGTAGCGTGTGTACTGTAGCTGTATTATACACAGAGCAGTGTGAAACGCATAGCCGTGTTACAGTATCACATTTCTACGCATTAAACATTATGATGACCTTTTGAAAATATTTCTTTGAACTGATAATCCCTCATACAGCGCTCTCCTCCTCGCCCCCGCATACACACAAGGCTCAAGGATTTCACACAAGGCTCAAGGATTTCAACTTCTTATCTACACCTCTCCCACACCATTCATTTGTAATGGATTGCTTTCTGGCTTGAATCTTCCCGAGCGTGGCACCACATTCCTGTGCATGCGTGTATGACTTCCCATTCATTTAGAAGTCAGTTCAAGTTTTAAAAATATATATAAAAAAAATTTTTGGGTTATCGACATGGGCTTGCATAGCAATTATGGATATTATGAGATTCAAGTTTTACAAATATATATTTTTTTGGGTTATCGACATGGGCTTGCATAACAATTATGGATATTATGAGAATCAAGCAGCACTGTTGCTTTTTAATTCCACACTAGTCATGTACGTTCTTTATCAGGTGGGTGGCATACTGTAGTACTGTGATTTTTATTTGGGGGTGTGGGGATCAAAACATTATGATACCTGTAGAAAATATTTCTTTGAACTACAGATAATCCATAAAAAAGCTTTACCTCCCCTCCCCCACACACACAAGGCTCAAGGATTTCAACTTCTTATCGACACCTCTCACAAACCATTCATTTTCAAATGGTTGGCTTTGTGGCTTTAATCTTCCCGAGCCTGCTCTCCCAGTTCTACGCCTGCGTGTAATTTTCTTTGGGACCTTGTTGATTATTAATGCGCATGCGTGTATAACTTCCCATTCATTTAGAAGTTCGTTTAAGTTTTAAAAATATATATAATTTTTTTTTCCGGTTATTAACATGGGCTTGCATAGCAATTATGGATATTATGAGATTCAAGCAGTACTGTTGCTTTTTAATTCCACACTAGTCATGTACGTTCTTTATGAGGTGGGTGGCATACTGTAGTACAGGCATACCCCGTTTTACATACACCCGCTTTACGTACACTCACAAGTACGTACATTTTTTTTTGTTGCACCATACCCCTGTGTACGTACACGTGCTTCGCGAGTACGGACACCAGGGGGCAGCGTGCGCAACTCAACACTCCTGCAACCTCCTTCATGCTTGTCTTCATTATGGAGCGCTCGATCTCCCTGTTCCCTCTGCCCTCCCATCTGTGTCTGTTCCCCCTCCCATCTTTGTCCGTTCCCCCTCCCATCTGTGTCCGTTCCCCCTCTCATCTGTGTCCGTTCCCCCTGCAATCACGCTTCCTAAAGCAGCAGCTAAACCAGTGAGTCCGCTTCCTCCTTCTCCCTTCTCCCCCCTCCTCCCTCCTCCCTCCTCAGAGCTCTGCGAAGCTTTGCATGTGATGTGAATTACAGATGCAGTGTGAGGGGGAGAAGATCTTCTGCTGCAGTCTTTGCTTGCTTGTGTGTGTGTGTGTGTGTGACTGTGTGTGACTGAGTGTGACTGAGTGACTGTGTGTGTGTGACTGAGTGAGTGTGACTGAGTGACTGTGTGACTGAGTGACTGTGTGTGACTGAGTGACTGTGTGTGACTGAGTGACTGTGTGTGACTGAGTGACTGTGTGTGACTGAGTGACAGTGTGTGACTGAGTGACAGTGTGTGACTGAGTGACAGTGTGTGACTGAGTGACAGTGTGTGACTGAGTGACTGTGTGTGACTGAGTGACTGTGTGTGTGACTGAGTGACTGTGTGTGTGACTGAGTGACTGTGTGTGTGACTGAGTGTGTGACTGAGTGACTGAGTAACTGAGTGTGTGACTGAGTAACTGAGTGTGTGACTGAGTGACTGAGCGTGTGACTGAGTGACTGAGCGTGTGACTGAGTGACTGAGCGTGTGACTGAGTAACTGAGCGTGTGACTGAGTAACTGAGCGTGTGACTGAGTAACTGAGCGTGTGACTGAGTGTGTGACTGAGTGTGTGACTGAGTGCATGTGTGTGTGACTGAGTGCATGTGTGACTGAGTGCATGTGTGTGACTGACTGAGTGACAGTGTGTGACTGAGTGACAGTGTGTGACTGAGTGACAGTGTGTGACTGAGTGACAGTGTGTGACTGAGTGACAGTGTGTGACTGAGTGACAGTGTGTGATGAGTGACTGAGTGTGTGACTGAGTGTGTGACTGAGTGTGTGACTGAGTGTGTGACTGAGTGACTGAGTAACTGAGTGTGTGACTGAGTGACTGAGCGTGTGACTGAGTGTGACTGAGCGTATGACTGAGTGACTGAGCATGTGACTGAGTGACTGAGTGTGTGACTGAGTGCATGAGCGTGTGACTGAGTGCGTGTGTGTGTGACTGAGTGCGTGTGTGTGTGACTGTGTGTGTGTGTGACTGAGTGCGTGACTGACTGAGAGAGAGAGACTGACTGAGTGAGAGACAGAGACTGAGTGAGTGAGAGAGACTGAGTGAGAGAGAGACAGAGAGACTGAGTGAGAGAGAGAGAGACAGAGAGAGAGAGAAAGAGACTGAGTGAGAGAGAGAGACTGCGAGAAGGAGAGAGCTGCTATACAGTACTGACCCGCGTGCACGCCTCTCACCTCCTTGCTTCCTGCCATTCATTTTATTTGAATAAAGCCTACTGTATTTATTTTGGTTACAAATGCATTATTTACATCAGTTATGCACGTGTATGATGTTTGCAGTACAGTACATGCATTGTAAAGTGGAAAAAAGACAGTGCTTCACTTTAAGTACATTTTCACTTTACATACATGCTCCGGTCCCATTGCGTATGTTAAAGCGGGGTATGCCTGTACTGTGATTTTTATTTGGGGGTGTCGGGACCAAAACATTATGCAGTCCTGTTGAAATATGTCTTTGAACTACAGGTAATCCTTCATACAGATTCCCCCCGCACACACACAAGGCTCAAGGATTTCAACTTCTTATCGACCCCTCTCACAAACCATTCATTTTCAAATGGTTGGCTTTGTGGCTTTAATCTTCCCGAGCCTGCTTTCACATTTCTGCCCGCCACGCATGCGCAAGTGCGATAAGCTAAGCCCTTCTAAACTTGCCTTTTCTTAAACGGTGGACTTAACAACTTACACTGCCGACACACTTAATTGCAGTGCGGCCAGATCCGCAAGCCGGGAGATTTCCCGGCTTGCTAGTGGATGACGCGCGGTCACGCGTCTTCGGGAGCCTGCGCCCCCTGCACGCGCGTCCAGGGCTCCCCGAGGGAGCCCTGGTGTCCCGCGATGTGGGGGACGGCGGCAGGGGGTTCCGGGGGACCCGGCGGACCCGGCAGCGGTAGGGAGAGTGCCCCGATCGGAGGGCGCTCTTCCGCTGCTTCGGCGCGCGCCCGTCACCCTCGGGCGCGCGCCAGGCTACTGCTGCGGCCAAGAACGGGCAAATGCTCGAATAAACTTGGCCGCAGCAGTAACACAACACACCACCACCCCCCCCCCCCCCCCTCCCCACACTAGTAATAAGATTAACATGTTGTGTGAGATACAGGCTGAGCTAAGCCCTTCTAAACTGCTATTGTACTGTAACAAAACAAGTCAACTTGAAGTTCAAAGCTTATCAACAACACAACACCCCCTCCCCCCCTCCAATAGAGCCATTCATGTAAATGTACTGTAGCGTGATTATCATGAGCTGGGCAGAAGACATGATGATAATCCTTAAGGCAGGAAAATAGTATTTTTCTATAGAATTGTATTGGTTAATGAATACTGACCTGTGCATTATTAACAGAAATAATTCATTAAACAATACAAATTTAATAATTTTTATAAAACATATTTTTTGTTTTTATATACATTTTTTCCCAAACTAATGTGAAGTGCAATGCTTTGTTGAACTGTTCATAAGAATTTCAGGTCTGCATTTTATTTTGTAATGCATAATACAGTACAAAAACACAGTAGCTCATCTTTCTCTTCGTTATGGCATTGCGAGATGGGGGGAGATCGGGGAGAGAGGGGACTGCAGCTCTGAAAATAGAACTAAAAACACTTTTTTTTTCTTTTTGCACAAACGAATTTCTATACAGTAACTACTGTACTGAGAGAGGGTGGGAGAGGGGGGGGTTGTGTAAGATACAGGCTGGTTTGTACAGTACTGTACATGAACACAGTACTACAGTATAATCTTACACACCCCACTTCCCTTTTTCACTGCTGCAGTTCTCAAAATGAAAAGAAACAATTAATGCAGACATAGTTAGTTTGAGTGTCATACAGTACTTACAGTTTTTACTGCCATACTTTCTGTACCTGTATCATACTAACCTGTGCATTATTAACAGAAATAATTTATTAAACAATAAAAATATAATAATTTTTATAAAACATATTTTTTTGTTTTTATATATATATTTTTCCCAAACAAATTTCTATACAGTAACTACTGAGAGGAGCGGGGAGAGAGGGGCGTTTGTGTAAGATACAGGCTGGTTTGTACATGAACACAGTACTATAATCTTACAGGTGTAAGATTATATAATTCTATAATTCTACTGAGGGACAATACCTTGGCAGAAATTCTTCCTGCGAAACTGACAGTAATATTCACTAGGGCCACAAATGTAAAATCTAAATTAGCTCCTAGCTGTCCACTTAACCATCTGAAACAGCACAGTGATAAGAAAGATAAAGGTTTTTTTAAATGTTCAAAATGTATGGCATGTGCATATAGCAGTAATGCAAGAAGGTTTAAATCAAATGTTACACAGAAGGAATATCCTATCAGGTCATGTATTAATTACCATACGTGTTATGTCATATACTTACTCCAATGTCCTTGTGGCCTACAATATGTAGGAAGGACAGGCAGAACATACCAAAGGCGAGTATATGAACACTTATACAACATCAAAAAGGTACTAGTTACTCATAGCGTATCCCACCATTTCCTCACTCATCATAGCAAAAGTCCCAAATGGACTGTAATGTCAGGCGATTGAGGCTATTCCAGCTAGCCCAAGAGGTGGGAATAGGCTACAAAGATCCAGTATGCGTGAGGCATACTGGATTTATGAGTTACAAACACTCTCCCCGAAAGGTCTTAATATAGATTTTGAGTTAGGAGCATTTCTGTGATCGTTTATTTTCCTTACTAGTTTATAACCACTATTGCTATTATGCTATATTGCTTTATGTTTTATATGCCATCATAATTTTATCTATGTATTATATTTTTATGTGTTTTTATGTTTAGTGAATGTGTTAGGTCATTGTTGTCTTTTGTTGATACAATTGCAAAGCTTATCAAATGTTTAGTGATTTTCAATCTGCCAAGTAGGTATTGCTTTAAGGCCGCCATGATTGACAGACCAATCAGATTGGGGGCGGGAGTTTAAATACCGGGCATCACTGACATTACTCTTTACCCCTGAAGAAGTGTGTGTACGCACACGAAACGCGTAGGGCTATTTTATCTACTGTTGGACATTGCAGAACATTGAAAGTGAAGTAGTATCTGTGCAGATTATCATTACACGGTGAGGAGTAGCGGAGGAGTTGGGATCGCCATCCCTTCCAGTATCGTCCAAAGGTCCCGCCCGCGTGTGACGTAAGGTCTGGTGACGTCACCACCGGCCCCGAATTGACACGGGACTTGGAGAGGCACACCAGAGACGTCGCTTCCGGGTGTAAGGAACCAGGACACACGGGAGAGCTTACGGTGATCTGGAAGCCCTGCGAATCCTCTACACGTGGATGATAGAATTTATCAGCTCAGCTGTTGTACATTGCCTTTAACTTTCTGCCGTCCTGTGAGTTTTACTCAGGTTTTACCCAACTGGATTGGCGTTCCTTCTATTGTCCACCACTTTTTATCTATTATAGTTATATTAAACTAATTTTATTCTATAGCTTTGCTTTTGTGGCTGTTAGTCCTGTCTGTGTTTATTAGTCCTGTTTGTGTTGTTGGTATGTTCTGTGAGTTTATGTCTGTATAAATTAACATAGCTGTGTTGCACTAAATATCTTTCATTTCATGTTCCACTCCCTACGAATGAGGCTGCATCTGGTCATCACAAAATCAACAGGTTGCTGACCATTCTGAAATTTGAACTATTTTCACTGGATATCAAGGAATCCACCTAATTGGACTTATTAGGCGCCGGTATCCATTTTTTGTTATACAATAAATTTGCCCTGTCAATATTTAAACACCACGTCAGTTTTGAGATGTACAGCGGTTGGACCCACAGTGTAAATTATGAAGGAAACAAAAGAAAGAAGGCTCTGCCAGCAAATTTAAGAAAGACCATTTTGAATGAAGTGGAGCGTTATTTCTGTGTTACCCCTACAGTTATGAGAGCTGTGACAGAAACTATAAATGGCCTGTTGAGGCATACAAGGGCTCGTGCTTGGAGTGGCACGCCTCTTGCTAACGACTTTTCCCAAACTCTACTGTAGTGCAAAAGTTTACCAAAAAAAAAATGTTTACATTGATTTATTGTTTAATGTGTTTAATCATTTTCTGTTTTGTTTTTATTATTTTGAAATATTGTTATTGTTTAATCATTTATTTCTGTTAATCAGGCACAGGTAAGTATGAATTCGTTTGTGCAAAAAAAAAAGTATTTTTTTAAATCTTTTGAAATACTGTATTGTTATTGTTTAATCATTTATTTATGTTAATCAGGCACAGGTAAGAATGATACAGGTACTTTACAGCACTGTAAGTACTGTATGGCACTCAAACTAACCATGTCTGCATTAATTGTTTCTTTTCATTTTCAGAACTGCAGCAGTGACAAAAGGAAGAGGGGGATGTGTAAGATTATAGTACTGTGTTCATGTACAGTACTGTACAAACCAGCCTGTATCTTACAAAAAACCCCGCCCCCTCTCCCACCCTCTCTCAGTACAGTAGTTACTGTATAGAAATTCGTTTGTGCAAAAAAAATGTGTTTTTATTTCTGTTTTGCATGTCTATACAGTATTTTCAGAGCTGCAGCCCCCTCTCCCCGATCTCCCCCCCCCCATCTTGCAATGCCATAATGAAGAGAAAGACAATAGCTACTGTATTTTTGTACTGTATTATGCATTATACTGTATACTCATTCTTTTTTGACCGACCCCTTATTGCAGACCTGAAATTCTTATGAACAGTTCAACAAAGCATTGCACTTCACATACTGTAATGTAATGCAAGGGCATTTCTCTTACCGGTTATTAAAAAAATATATCCAAATGAGACATATAGCACAGTACAGTACAGTACTGTACACGCATGCGCATACCAGTAAAAGAAAACCAGTATTTAATGTTGCAAAAGCTGAAAGCATTGAAGTATAAATAATACATACTGTATAGAATAAAAGAAATACATTTTTATTTTTAGTTTTATAAGAAAAGTTGTGATGATGACAGTACTGTACAATGTAAAAAAAAGATTTGAATATTAAAAAAGCAGCATACCAGTACTGTACAGTATAAGGTTTTCTATAAAGCTAACAATTGTTCTATCAATAAAAATGGCAATGTGACTAAATGTTTGCCTACTTGGCAAACAATGCGCAAGCAACTTTTTAAAAAAGCGATATTGGAGGTCCATCCAAATCCTTCTTTTGTCTTTTTCCGCATGATGTCAAAGTTTCTTTTCTGGGGAAAAACAAACAAATATGCTATTATTGCCAATATAGCGCATGCGTCAAGTCGCGTCATTGGGAATTAAAGCAGCCGTTCAAGCAATATCCTACATCTGTGTCTGTAGGATGAGAACAAACTTCTGATTTGCTCTGACTCTTCAGCCCCACCCTCTCCCTACATTTTTAAGCTGCAGCAGCGTCACGTACTTCGACGGCCAATCAAATCTTTCTTCAAAGTGCACTCAACAGAGAAACATCCCCTCAACTCGCATACAGTATTGTATTGATTCACATACTGTACAGTACTGTAAAGTACATACAGTATTGTTTAAAAAATTATTTTGTTTTGACAGTACAGTATAGTGTAATACAGTGTAGTACATTACTGTACTGTATATTTACCATCATTATGAACTTTGCCAAACAGGTGGTGATGACTCACTGTGACTCCTCAAGTCTGCATTATAGTTGACAGGTAACAGCTGGCCTGGTACACTTGTAGTTAACAGCTGATGAAGCTGGAAATCATTTTGGTACTGGTAAATGCAAGCTTGCTAGTACCTGTACGCGAAATCATGCTCAGGCTGGAAATTTCCCAGGTATTTCAGGTATTCTGGCGGGGACAGGTACAAAAGATTGCTGTTCACCAGGTTATCACTGACGGTTGGACCGGCCGGTGCTGGTGCTGTTGCCGGCACTGTTGCCGGCACATTGCTGGATTGGGATTGACGATTCTTATATGGGTTAAAACCGACCTTTCTTCTTTTACAATTGCCATGATCAAACATACTGTGAAATTCTGGCATGACACCCCAATACCCGCAAATCTCTCCAGCAGGAGGGGCAATGCGAAAAAAACACCGATCGTTACTTAAGGTTTTTCTTATCGCACGCTTCCACCCATGAACGTCTGGTGAAAACTTGTAAAAATCCTAGTTCGAAATTAAATATTCATATATTTCAGATACAGTCACCATCTTATCTGCTGCAGCATTAATTGCAGAATATATTAAAAATGCATAACTACAGTCAGGTTTTTTATACGTCTGTGGTGTAGCCATAATGTCCACTCAGGAATTGTGCGGGGAAAGAATGTAAAAAAAAAGGCACACATTGAGTATTTAAAGCTTTTTATTAAGAACGCCTAATTTTATAACGTCTTCGAAAAATCAAGGTCAATTCACAACGGGCCACTGTAAGTATGTACCAGTATAGACGTGGGTGCTATCTGTTTTAAACACCTGCACCCTCACAAAGTAGCAAAGTACCATGCACATTACAATTCAATACAATTCATTAATTTCATTAACTTCTGCCACCTGGTGGATACGCAAAGAATAGAAACCAAATTATAATTCATTAATTTCTGCCACATGGCGGATATGCGAAGAATTGCATCCAAAGAAACAAGAAACCATTAATTAAACAAATCAACCGCGTGTGGCTGCCCGGTGCCGGATTGCGCAAATGCGGCATGAATAGTGGTCAAAACGCGGAAATATCGAATAAAATACAGCGGTCAACACGAAAACTGATTCGAGATCCGTTCGAATAACGGCCGCCCTATCAGTAGATTGTCTACTTACTAAAGTGCCCGTGTGGCATGCTATATGTGGGTAAAACCATTAATGCACTTAAAGAACGTATATCCCAACATAAGAGCAACATCAGGAACACACAATCTGATACACCAGTGGCGAGACATTTTTGGGGAAAAGGGCACAACCCGGCGCAAATTAGGTACCAAATCATAGACCATGTTAAACCCCTGCTGAGGGGTGGAGACAGGGGAAAAAATCTATTACAGAAAGAGGCGAAATGAACCCACACCCTTGACACAGTACACCCCAAAAGTCTGAACGAAAGACTTGAACTACATTGGTTCTTGGGTTGATGGTCAGTCTCACTTAGACCTTATTATTTGCGGATGGCGCCGCTTGAGGTGGTGTCTTAATTCAAAGACCACCCAGGGCCATGACTGCTTAAGGTCATTACAATTACCCTGTTATCTACTTGAATTGAAACCTGTTGCCTTTAGCCCTGGTACACAGATATACCTTTTTGATATACTTTTTTGACATACATACTTTATTGTGCTCTCTCTAACCTATCCTTATGGGGTTTGTGTCCCGCTGGTTTCCTCTCTTGGGGTCTGCCAACTTGACCATCTTGTTTAATGCTTCCTACACTGAGTACTCTGTGATTTGTAAAACATATAGGAATACCATAGTGAGTGTTGTGATTGTTTGCATATATAATCAATATAAAATCATGACTACTTTTAATTTTCAGCTTCACCCTGTAAGATACTGGACCTTAGTGACAATTGGACTCCCCTATCTGGCTCAGCTCCTCCCTTTCTGTGCTACAAATACAGCCCTGCTCTAATCATCTAGTTCTGACTTGCCTCCTCCCCTTCAGTGTTCCAGACTGTGCAGCACATTTGCTGTGTGATATTCTAAGTGTTTTTTTCTTGTTCCTTTGTTTTTTTGTTTCATTTGCGTCATGACGATCCGCTGCGCGATGACGTCACACCAGAAAATAATTAGGCAGTTATGCAGGATCAGTCTTCCTTCACATGTGGTGTTGTGGGTGAGTGATTATGGCGGTATTTAAAGCTGTTTGTTTAGCTTCACTTGAGGTGCTGGGTCTGAGGAAGGGATGCATTAGTCCTGAAACATTACCTTTATTAGATTTTGGGCTCAGGCATCCCTCTAGACCCCTGGCTGTTTTTACTAAACAAACCACTCCAGGACCACACTAGAGCAGAAAATAAGCTAATAACGCAAATTATCACCGCGGCACACAGAAACAGGACAAACTTCCACCAATCCCGATTTACAGAAACAAGGTATGGTTTGTTTGTATGATGGAAAAACGCACTAGTTTTTTGAACGATACGTACAACAACTACCAGAAGGCTACCCTGGATAATGTTTATAGGAAGCAAAAATATAGACCAAAATTCTCTCAGCCTATAAGACTGTAAAACCACCCCCGTCTTAAACCCAGATGGTAGATCTGGCTGACACCCCCCGCACAATTTTATATTTTATTTTATGAAATTTACGTCCCTCATTATCATTATGGTTTACCCTTTATATAAAAGATAGAGGCTGCCCCAGATATTTTTCTTTTCTGTACAAAACAATGTATGTTATGTTATATTGAAATATAATATGTTATTGAAGCTTTGCCAAACTGCTGTTCCTCCCCCTTTTATTTTTTGTACTCAACCCCCCCCGATAATTTTTTTTTTAATTCATGTTGTATTTCTGTATATTTTTGCTTTATCTAATAAAAAATGTAAGTTTAAAAAAAAAATATATATATATATATATACATTATATATATATGTGAGGAAAAAAAATATATATATATACATTATATATATATATGAGAAAAGATGGGCATTGTCTAAGGAATAATATGAGAAATCGTATGCTACAGATGCAGCGGACGCTATTTTAAGGCTTCACGGCGCCGTTTTCGTGTGCGCTTCTCTACTCCACGCAACATGAATGCGGTCAATCGCCCCAGGCACCCGTGTTTATCGCAGTTGCTTTGTTTGAAATTAAAATGAATGACTTGTAATGTGTACAGTACTGTGCTACTGTGTCAATTTCAGGTGTTTAAAAGCCAGAACACTAAAATGCCATTTTATGCACTCGCCTGTACTCGTGTCTTAAGGCAGTTTGGTTGGAAGTAATCCCGCTACATGACCTGGGTATTCCGAGGTATAAACCCCGGGATTTTGTAAAATTATGCCCCTGAATCTGTAGAACACCAGCCAAAAAATCATATGAGAAATCATATGATAAAACATCATCCAAATATTCAAAAGATGACAGTAAAAAAACTGTATCAATCACATTCAAAGGGAGAACAGGAATATCAACCCAAATATCATATGAGTTTCCCTTTTCATCAACTTAGACTAAATTTGGATAAGGACGAGAATCACATAAATTCTAGAGCTGAAGTGTCCAAGACCACGGATAGTGGTAAAAAAGAGCCGGAGACCAAGGGCACAAGGGATCAGTATTCCAAAGTAGAGAAGAGACCCACAGTCTCTTTTTTAGATTGGAAGAGGGAAAGGGATCAAGAATTCCAGAGAGGGGAGTTAGACAAAATGTCAAACTCACTCAACACAAAGAAATTAAAAAACGAAAAAGAGGGGAAAGGGGAGGAAAAGAAAACAATTACCAAAAAAAACAAACGATTGACGAGGATAGAATATTTAAAAATCAAAAAAATATGTTTAATATCAGTAAATATGTCCTGACAGATAATGAAAAAAGAATATTGGGAAAGGGGCTGTCATTTGCACCAGTGTGTGGACCTAATAACTTTAATATTTATATCGATGTACAGAAATTCATTTGAAAATTGGCCTTAAAGAGTTTTTTTGCTAAAAACCCGATTATAAGATCAGAAGAAATAAATAACACTGAGGCAGAAATTCGTCACACCAAATTTAAGGCAACTTCTTCTTTTTACCCAAGATTTGAAAGAGGGAACTTGGTTGAAACTTTTTTCAGAGATGGTTCTAGCTGATTTAGAATATAATCCTTTAAATAAGAAATCTAAAAAATATAATCTTAATAAAGAAGAGAAATAAGCAATAAAAGATTTGGAGAACAATCAAATTGTAGCGAAATCAGCTGATAAAGGGGGTGGTATCGTGGTCATGGATGCATCCTATTACCTTCAAGAGGCTAGGGGCACCCTGGGCGACAAGGATACCTATCAACGACTCAATATTAACCCCACATCAGCATATAAAGATCAATTAAAAGTAATATTAAAAACAGGTCTTGATAACAACACCATCAATGAGAGAGTGTAATTTTCTTTTCAGTTCTGACCCTAGAATTCCAATCTTTTATATGATACCTAAGACATACAAGGATTTATTTAAACGACCCGGCCGTCCCATCATTTTGGGTATTGGTTCTCTCACCTCCCCTCTGTCCCAATTCATTGACCATCATCTACAGCAATATGTTGTAAAATTACGTTCCCATCTTAGGGACCCTACACACATTTTGCAGATATTAAGGGACATTCAATGGCATCCAGAATACATTTTTGTAACAGGCGATGTGACATTATTGTATACCATCATATCACATTAATTGGGATGCGAAGCAATAGCTAGAGTTCTTCAACAGAACAATGGGATGTCTACTACATTAAGTGAATTTTTGATGGAAGCAATCAAATTTATATTGAACCACGACTTCTTTATGTTTTTTTTTTTATAACTTTCATTGTATTGGGTGAGACATTGCAAATATGGTAACACAGTCCACTGGCTTACAAAGAATCACCTTATTTCCGATTTCCTCCTCCAATAAACATACATTAAGTGACATGACGCACAGGACGAACACAGGGACAGGGGTAGGGTATGATTAGGAAGAGGGGGGGTGGGGGGTGGGGGGTGGGGTGACGACTCGGGCGCTAGTTGCTCTTCCGCTTGATCCTCCGTAGCTGGTTCAGGAACCATAGATGTAGGAGTGACTCTGGCCTATGTCTTCCGTCCTAAGTAGAGCTTTAATACAGTTAAGTGTGCACTTTTATGTCATCTGCCCTAATGTCTAGGATCCATTTTGCGACCGGAGAACGCCTTTTCTTGCTACCATTGCAGTATGTTGGTTCCATCTATCCCCGGGATGTCTGTCTGTGCCAACCAAGGTGACCAGACGTTTAGGAAGTTTGTGCCGGTGTCGTTGACCAGACTTGTCAACTGTTCCATCCGGCAGACAAACCAAATTCTGTTTCTAATTTTGGGTATAATCGGAATCTCTGGTTGCTTCCACAGTGCTGCTATCTCGCATCTGGTGGCCGTGGCAAAGTGTGCAATTAATTTGTGCGTTGCGTTCGAGAACCCCCGGACCCGCCGGCCTAGCAAGAACAGCCATGGATCAAGGGGGACCTCTAGCCCAATCAGCCGCTGCAGCCATTCCTGAACCTCTTCCCAAATCGGGGCCACCTTTGTGCAGGACCACAGCATGTGGTGCAAGTCCGCTCTTTCCCCAAACTGCTTGGGGCAGAGCGGAGAATAGCCTTTGACAAATTTAGAGAGTTTTGTTGGGGTATAGTACCAGTTAGTACCAAGGTATAGTACCAGTTGGGGTATAGTACTTTATAGGCGTTCTCCTTTAGCGTGGTACAGATAGAGCTCTTCACCGCTGCCTGTAGGATCCTGTCCCATTCGTCGTCCTCTAAGATATCACCTATGTCTGTTTCCCATTGCCTCATGTAACTCAGTCTGGGAGCGTCTGTCGTCTCGGGGCAGATTACTTCCCTGTACATTCGAGAGGTTAGTCCCCTTGTGTCCGTTTGTCTGGCACACATCTGCTCGAAATTTGTTCTCCGCGGCCGAATAGGGGCCTTGTTATAGAAAGCCCTGATCTGTAAATATCTAAACAATTCAGAGTTCGGAATGTTTTTTTCCTCTTTTACGTGAGCAAAGGATTTGATTACATCCCTGCCCTCCAGATCGTTCAGTCGGAGATAACCTGCCTGGATCCATTTTGCAAAATGAGCGCTATCTAGGCCTGGAGCGAAATCCGGGTTACCCCAGATGGGGGTCACGGGTTACCCCAGATGGGGGTCATTAGTGAGTGCTGTGATGTGAGAGAACATCTAAATTTGGTGGCCTCCCACACTTTCAGGGAATTTCTCATGGCCTGCAGTGGTGTTTGCATCAGTACATGGCTGTTCCTGGGTAGCCATATCAGGTTTTTCAAATCTACCGGAGCGCAGCACTCCCTCTCCAGTGCCACCCATCTCCTAAGGGTCGGGTCTGTGTGCCACTGCAGAATCTGCGTTAGTTGAGCTGCTTCGTAATAGGCAAGCAAGCATGGCACCCCCAGCCCTCCTCTTGAGGTCGGCCTCCTCAAGATATCTCTCTTAATTCTGGGGCCTTTTTTGTTCCAAATAAATTTCGTTATCGCGGACTGTAATGAGAGGATCTCATCTTTTGGCAGGGGAATCGGGAGGGTTTGAAAAAGATATAGCACCCGTGGGAGAAGATTCATTTTTACGCTTTGACTCCTGCCTATCCACGAGATGTCATATTCTGCCCATCGCCGTAGGTCCTCTCAGAGTCTTTAACAACTGTGGGTAATTTGCCTTATATAAGGTTTTGTAGTCTTTAGTGAGATTTACCCCTAAATATTTGATCGTGGAGGGCTGCCATTTAAAATTAAAGTTGAGTCCAATTAGTTTTTCTTTTGGTTTGGGTAAATTTAGATTTAGAGCTTCCGATTTGGCCTGATTAATTTTGAAACCCGAAATTTGGTTGAATCTCCTCAGGATTGCGAACACATTGGGTAAAGAGGTAAGAGGCTGGGATAATGTCAGGATCACATCATCCGCGTACAGGGCCACTTTATGTGACTTCTCTTTGAGTGCTATGCCCGAGACATCCAGGTTATTCCTAATATGTGCCGCCAAGGGTTCAATACAGAGGGCAAACAGCAAGGGGGACAACGGGCATCCCTGTCTCGCGCCACTGCGAATCTGGAAAAGCTCCGATGGGAACCCCTGATGTCGCACCCTCGCTGCTGGCCCCTCGTACAGTGCCAGAATGGCTCCCAATATGCTTCCTTCAAAGCCAAATGCCCCTAGCGTCTCTCTCAGATAGGGCCAGTCAATCCGGTCAAAGGCTTTCTTGGCGTCCAGACTTAGCACCAGCGAAGGGATATTTTGCTTTTGGGCCAGATCTATTACGTCAATTATTCGTCTGGTGTTGTCTGCCGCTTGCCTGCCGCTAATGAACCCCACCTGATCTGGATGTACCAGCCTGGGAAAGGACTCTATTAGCTATTAGTTTAGAGAATTTTTTTATGTCTGTATTGATTAAAGAGATGGGCCGGTAGCTCTTACAGTCTGCCGGGTCCTTTCCAGCTTTGTAGATCAGTGAGATTGACGCCTGAAGCATTTGTGCTGGGAACGAAGCTCCTTGCAATACCGAATTAAAGAGTTTTAATAAATGTGGGGCTAGAATTTTTAGGTATTTTTTATAGTAGAGGTTCGAGTAGCCATCTGGGCCGGGCGCCTTGGCTGGCTTGAGAGACTTTACAACGTCCGTCAACTCGTCTAAAGAGAAGTCTTCCTGTAGTGCCTCTCTTTCTGTTCGACTCAATGTGGGCAAATTTGCCTCTTTCAAAAATTCTCGGAGATTATCTTTCGTTTTCTGATTATGGATAACTTTACCCCCATCATAGAGCGACTCATAGTATCTCTTAAATTCCTCTACGATTCGCCTAGGATTAGAGGTAAATTCCCCTCCCTGCGTGCGGATAGATTGGATGTGAAAAATTGTTTTTTTGTTTCTAAGTCTGGTCGCTAAAAGAGTGTCTGGCTTGTTTGCCTTCTCGAAGAATCGACGCTTAGTCCAGCTCATTTCTTTTTCAGCTTGAGATGTCAGTTTTAGATTTAGTTGCTTTTTAGTATCTTGAATTTGTTCCAAGATTGCCTCCTTTTTGGAGCTTTTGTGTAATGCGGTCAAGGATGCCAATTTCCCTTTTAGATCCTTTATCTGACTCTCTTGTTCTCTTTTGCGTCTAGCAGCTAGGCACATAAGAGATCCTCTGAGGGTAGCCTTATGGGCCTCCCACAGTGTGGCAGGTGAAGATACACTCCCCTCGTTCTCTTCAAAATATTCTCTGATTTTGTCTGCAATCTCCGAATCGAATTTAGGGATTTTTAACAGTAGCTCATTTAATCTCCAGTTCGCTCCCGGTCTATCTAGCAAATTTAGCTCGCACCGCAGCTCTATAGGTGCGTGGTCTGACCACGAAATATCGTGTATTCCCAAATGGGAGACCACTGGGACCAGTCTGTTAGATACAAGGAAGTAATCTATTCGGCTGTATCGGTTATGAGGGTGGGAGTAGAATGTATAGTCCTTGGTCTGCGGATGTTGCTCTCGCCAGATGTCCACTAGCTGACAGTCTCGGAGTCCATGGGTAATTGTTAGTATGTCTCATTTGTTGGGGGGGTTAGGGGCTGTACATCTATCTAGCTTTGGGTTAAGAGTCCTATTCAGGTCTCCTGCCATAATTATTTGGCCCTTTGCTTCCCGCTGCAAACGCCGGAAGAAAAGGGCAAAGAAATCTGTTGCCTGTTCGCATGGGGCATAAATTGAGACCAATGTGAGGGCCTGGCCTTGTATGGATCCTATCAAAATTATGAATCTGCCTTCGGCATCTACCACCTTTTTTTCTAACTCGAACATTAAGTTTTTATGGAATACAAATATCTCAAGATGTCTGACGAGCCTCTTCCCTGATAGACCAGAGCCATAGATAGACCTGCACATGGACAGGTGTCACCGGCCTTCCAATCAAAACCCCAGAGCGGTGACCCGCAACGCGATATAATAGTGAGTCTTCATTATTACAAGATAAAGGAGCGATCTGCCAGATCTCCAGAGCTGCAGGATCAGTAGAATTTGAGGGGACCAAGCTGCTGATCTTCCAGGACCTCTCGCCAAATACATTATCTAAGAGAAGAAACCTCTTACCAGTGACCAAAATGTTATGGGACAAGGGGATCCGGTACCGCTGTATCTTTCCATTTGGTCTGCTGGTGCTAAAAAATGGGGCGGCCATCACCATGAGAAACCCCGAGGAGCAGGAGCCGTTTCTGCACAAGTTGGGCCTTGGAAGAAAATCTACTAACCTGGACGAAGCAGAGACATCCTCACCGGACCCAGCCTGGAACACATTGACGACAGCGGCGCGAAAATGGCAGGATAAGTCACTTAATTGATACCAATTAAGGATCAATTGGGTCTTAAAAGGGCACTGCCGATGGAGTGTCCGTTTGTCGAAATTTCTACCAGAGGCGGCGGCCAACTTGGTTGCCAGCATCAAGTTGCACTTTAGCACCGGACAGAGCCCGAGAGAATGCAGCCCACATCAGGTCCCGAGGCAGGAAGACAGGATACCCCTGATCTCTTAAAGATGCTTCTCCCCCCCCAAAAAAAATTAAGTAAGGTGTCACCTGACTCTATACAGGACATTGGTAGAGCAGCAGGCGAGGAACAGAACCGGAACAACTTTAGTAACTAGGTTTTATTATACACGGGCAAGGGTTATAGCAGTGCCACCGAACAGATGCATTTGATAGGAATAGAGGGGAACGAAGAGAAAAAGGTTCCTGTAGTACACCGAGACCCCTCCCCCACAAATGAGATACAGCTAGGGGTTATCTACTAATAGTACATTAGGGGTATAGAGACCCACCAATAGCAAAGAGTCTATAAAGAAGAGTCATAAAGGGACATATTCACGATGCTACAAGACAGAGCCTGAGGGTAGAGAGGTGCGCTGTTATACTTGACATGGACAAACTTGTGCTGTTCTTCCCCCATGTGCCGGGTCACAGTTGGTTACAAGAGACGTATCACAACTATAGATTTAGCAAGTTCCACACACAATGAGATGGGTATACAACTTAACGGTCCAAGTCAGGTTAGCAATAGATTAAGTTTACAAGTCTTAAGAAGAGACATAATTTGATCTTGAGTTACATGGCCTAGATTAAGGGAGTCACATATGAAAACAGGAGTTTATACATATAAACACAAAGTTAGACACAGTTATATATCTTTAATGCAACTGTCTAGGAACAAAGAATTAGGCCAAGACAGAGGCAGTTTAAAAAGTAGTTGCATATATATACACAAAGAATACAGGACAGAACGATAGCGTAAAGGCTTGTGCAGGGGGACAGAGTAGGCTTCACTGGGGACATAAAGGCAGAACGCTGTAGCTGATTACTCAAGGGGTGGTGTTGAATCACAATAAGAGGCTAAAGGGTACACCTGGGGCTTGCATATGGGCAACCGGGTATTTATATATGTTATAAATAGATGCGGTTTTGCTATATAATGTATGCAGGGCCAGGGGGCTGGATTTGCTCAACCCTGGTCCTCGCTATGTTGCCATCAACGACAGACCTGGAAGACCTTGGAACTCTGAGGACCGAATACTTGCAGTCAAAATGACACGTTCGTTCGATGTCCAGTCTTTCAGTCAGTTCCAGTCTCTCAGTGTGGTCTGCGAACACAAAGGGTTCTATTAAATTATTCCCCCCCCCCCTTTCTGTTTTCCCCTCTCCTTCTCCTTTCCATTGGGTGGCCACAGAGTCCGCACAGTTCCAGAAGCCACAGGAGGAAGCACCCTGATATCTGGACAGCATGTCTCAAGGTATTGATCAAAGCAATACACATATTAGTCGCCACACTGGAAGCGGTTATACATATATTTAAATCATAATGGGGCTGACGTTAATTTCACATAACGTTAAAGGTTTAAATTGTCCAAGAAAGAGAAAATTGGCATTTGCAGATAATCAGAGACGTCGTGCTGACATAGTGTTATTGCAGGAAACACATTTTAGCAAAAATAGCTCACCAAAGTTCCTAGACAAGCACTTCCGTCAATATTACCTGTCATCAGACACTAAAAAAATGAAAGGGGTAGCAATTATCTTCCACAATAAATGCCCGTTTAAATAAGAATCGTCAATTAAAGACAAAGGGGGAAGATATTTAACTTGAGGTTGGCATTGAGAGCAAAGTCTCCATCTTTCCTGATGATACTAAATTGTGTAAGGTACAGTAATAGAAATAGAGCAGGATGTAATTTCTCTTCAGAAGGACTTGGAGAGACTGGAAACGTGGGCAGGTAAATGGCATATGAGGTTTAATACAGATAAATGTAAGGTTATGCATTTGGGATGCAAGAAAAAAAGGCAACTTACAAATTAAATGGAGATATATTGGGGGAATCCTTGATGGAGAAGGATTTAGGAGTGCTTGAAGACAGCAGGCTTAGCAATAGTGCCCAAAGTCATGCAGTAGCTGCAAAGGCAAACAAGATCTTATCTTGCATCAAACGGGCAATGGATGGAAGGGAAGTAAACATACAGTAATTATGCCCCTTTACAAAGCATTAGTAAGACCACACCTTGAATATGGAGTACAATGTTGGGCACCAATCCTAAGAAAAGACATTATGGAACTAGAGAGAGTGCAGAGAAGAGCCACCAAATTAATAAAGGGGATGGACAATCTAACTTATGTGGAGAGGCTAGCTAAATTAGATTTATTTACATTAGAAAAGAGGCGTCTAGGAGGGGATATGATAACTATATACAAATATATTCGGGGACAGTACAAGGAGCTTTCAAAAGAACTGTTCATCCCACGGGCAGTACAAAGGACTCGGGCCATCCCTTAAGGTTGGAGGAAAAGAGATTTCATAAGCAACAAAGGAAAGGGTTCTTTACAGTAATGGCAGTTAAAATGTGGAATTCATTACCCATGGAAACTGTGATAGCAGATACAATAGATTTGTTCAAAAAAAGGTTGGACATCTTTTTAGATGGGAAAGGTAAACAGGGATATACCAAATAAGTATACATGGGAAGGATGTTGATCCAGGGATTAATCCGATTGCCAATTCTTGAAGTCTGGAAGGAATTTATTTTTCCCCTTATGAGATATCATTGGATGATATTTCTGGGGTTTTTTGTTTGCCTTCCTCTGGATCAATGAGTAAGTATAGAAATAGGATAAAGTATCTGTTGTCTAAATTTAGCATAGGTTGAACTTGATGGACGTACGTCTTTTTTCAACCTCATCTACTATGTATATGTAACTAGGTTCAATAGATGGGCAATCGCTTAAGCTAGTCTCAATATACACCCCCTGTGATCAGGATCCCTCCTTTATTGCCCTGGTCTTTAACAAAATCAACAAGGTAGCGAGGAGTCCAATCATAGTGGGTGGAGATTTTAACACGGTCATGTATCTGAAAGTAGATAGATCAAATTTGTCGAACAGACATGATAAAGATACCTCTGCGGCATTGAAAACAGGGCTGAAAGATAATAATCTGGTGTATATATGGAGAGAATTGAACCACAGGAGAGAGACTACACATTTTTCTAGAACCCGCACTCTTCTTATAGCAAAATCGACTATTTTTTGGTATCTAGTAGACTGGTCCCGAAGATCCCCCACGCAGGAATCCATGATATTTTATGGTCGGATCATGCACCCATAGAGCTAAGGTGCTCCCAATTAAATCTAGACAGACCTGGAGAAAATTGGAAGTTAAACAAATCACTTCTAAAAATTCCTGAAATTGCCCAACAGATAGCGGAAGAAATAGAGATGTATGTTAAACTAAATGTAGGATCAGTAGATTCCCATTCATCCCTCTGGGAGGCACATAAGGCCACACTTAGAGGTATATTGATTAATCTAGCGGCTAAAAGAAAAAGAGAGAGAGAAGCGAAAATTGTGAATCTTCAATCCATATTAAAAGAACTGTTAGCTAGTCATAAACAGGATAACAGTCCGGTTACCCTCACTAAAATCAAAAATGCCAAAATTGAATTGAATCTCCTATTAACCTCCCAGGCGGATAACTCCTTGAATTGGTCAAATAGTAAATTCTTTGAAAAAGCAAACAAGCCAGATACACAAATTAAGAAACAAATGACCAAATTATAGTATCCAAGCGATAAGACAGAAATCGGGAGCTATTACCGCAAACCCTAAATTAACAGTAGAGGAATTTAAACTATATTATGAAAGTCTATACAATGGAGAGAAGGTTGCACACAACCATAGTACGAAAAGAGCTCTGCAGGACTTCCAAACAAGCTCAAACCTAGCAAGACTAACAGATGAGGAGCGAAAAGTACTGGGGGGGGGGGGTTACCTTAGAAGAAATCACACTGGTGATTGAAAACCTCAAAGCATCTAAAGCCCCAGGACCAGATGGGTTTTCGGGCTTGTATTATAAGAAATATGCTAAATTACTAGCCCCACACCTGCAGCGACTGCTTAACGTGGTTTTAGCGGGAGCCGAATTCCCAGACCAAATGCTGCAAGCGTCTATCTCACTAATTCATAAACAAGGAAAAGATCCGTTAGATTGTAAGAGTTATAGACCTATCTCACTTATCAACATGGATATTAAAATGTACTCTAATTGATCGCCAATAGATTGAGTCAGATCCTACGTAGACTCATACACTAAGATCAAGTCAGTTTTATTAGAGATAGGCAATCAGCAGATAACACCCGACGAATCATTGACCTGATAGAGATAGTCATTACACAGCAAGTACCTGTTATGGTATTAAGTCTAGATGCAGAAAAAGCGTTTGATAGGATCGACTGGGCGGGGTGTTATTTTATATTGCAGACACCTTACAATTTACACTGTTAAATTGCCCACCAAGCCCGCCCTCTTTTGAAATTCTAGTTGGCAAAATCTGCCTCCCCTTTTCTAAGCCCATCTTCCTCGCTGGCATCTACCGCCCCCCTAAAGCCCCTCTACAATCCCTGACTGACATCACCCAATTTCTTGGCTCCATTTCCTCTCTGAATGAGAAGAGTGAGCTGCTAGTTCTTGGGGATTTCAACTTCAATTGGCTTGACCCTAAAAACCACAAAATCCAGATACAACTCAAGTCACTTAACCTATCGCAACTCATTTCCCAACCCACACGGATAAACCTGAAATCGCATAACCATTCCTTGCTAGACTAGATTCTCTCCTCAAACCCCAGCAGAATCCAATCCTCTGGCATCCTTCCTGATATTTTCAGTGACCATGCAATAGTGTACTGTGTAAGGAAAATTAAACCGCCCCATTCAAGCCCTAAAGTTCTCCTCACTAGAACATTTAAAAACTTTAACCCACAACAGTTTCTGGATGACCTTACCAACTGCCCATGGCACAGAATCGATTTAATTCCCGACCCTGATTCTGCGCTCGACTATTTCCAATCCGAGTTCTTAATACTCTGCGATACCCATGCTCCACTACGCAAAATACGGGTACGGGGGGCCCACCTTCCATGGGTTACAACTGACCTTATTGCACTCTACCAGCTCAGGGATACCTTGTCGAAAAGCTACAAGGTAACTGGCACTACCAAGGATCTCAATCACTACAGATGCATGCGGAACATGTGCACAAGGCAAACGAGGCATGCAAAAGCACAATATTATTCTGACAATCTCAACCAGAATACATCAAACCCAGCTAACTTCTGGAAGGTTATCAACAATATATTCCAGCCTTCTAACCATCAACAACCAAGTAATATCACTAAGGGGGATATTACTCTGACAAACCCCACTGACATTGCAAATACATTCAATGATTACTTTGTGGGGTGTGCCACTAAATTATTAGCGAAACGCAGCCCAAACCACAAACCTGAATCTCATCCTGGGAGTATCCCTATAGTCCCACCCCCTCCCAACACTGCCCACAATTTTCAATTTGGCCCAGTATCTGAAGAGGAGATTATACAAGCGCTCCTCAAACTAAAACTATGTAGCCAATGTGGACCTGACTTACTACAATCTAGGTTCCTACGACTTGGTGCCCCAGCCATTGCCAAACCAATTGCGTCCATAGTCAACTCTATCCTGTCTGCTGGCCATATCCCTAAGACCTGGAAAACTGCCAGAGTTGTCCCAATCTTCAAAAGTGGGGACAATAACACTGTCTCAAACTACAGGCCAATCTCACTTCTCCCAATTCTATCCAAAGTCATGGAAAAATGTGTTCACTCCCAATTAAAACGATTTCTATACCAAGACAAATTTCCCTAGCCAATTCCAATCTGGGTTTCGTCCCAAACACTCCACCGCAACTACCCTGCTAAAAGTTTGCAATGAAATCCAGTGTGGAATGGAACGGGGACAACTCACTGGTGCAGTATTCCTAGATTTTGCAAAGGCTTTTGACACAGTTGATCATGCTATCCTGCTTAACAAACTCCAGAGCTCTGGAATAGGGAAGCATGCTTTAAACTGGTTT
This sequence comes from Ascaphus truei, assembly GCF_040206685.1. Lineage (NCBI taxonomy): Eukaryota > Metazoa > Chordata > Amphibia > Anura > Ascaphidae > Ascaphus > Ascaphus truei. The sequence goes on from NC_134498.1 coordinate 4,712,181, forward strand.
CAGTCCTACCTATCAGGAAGATCCCAACATGTGTCCATCTCAGGCTCTAACTCCAACCCCCTGGATATCACCGTGGTGTCCCGCAAGGCTCTGTTCTGGGGCCCCTACTCTTCTCAGTGTTCATTAATGATCTTCCCACAGCTTGTAAGGAAGCCTCAATACACATGTATGCAGATGACACAATCCTATATGCACACAGCCATAGCCTCTCTGACCTTCAACACATACTTCAGTCTGACTTTTTGAGACTCGAAAACTGGATTTCCCAAAACAAACTGTTTTTAAACACTGACAAGACTGTAACAATGGTATTTGGGACCAAGAATAAATTTTTAAAGCTTCCAGTGACTGAGCTCCTGATTAGAACCAACGCTAACACCACCCTAACCCCTGTCACTAGTTTTAAATAACTGGGCTTATGGTTTGACTCCCACTTAACATTCGGGATGCACATTGATACCCTGACAACCAAGACCTATGCCAAAAAAGAGGTACTTTAGAGGAACAAATCCTCCCTAAGTCTCCTGGTCAGAAAGCGTATCGCACAGCAGATGCTAATGCCAATTATTGACTATAGAGACATAGTATATGGCTCGGCACCTCAAACCCACCTTAGCAAACTTGACACCCTCTACAATTGAATTTGTCGTTTTGTTCTCCAATGCAACTACAACACACATCACTGCGAAATGCTCAAAGAACTAGATTGGTCATCACTAGAGTCTAGGCGCAAAGTTCACCTTTCTTATCTTGCCTTTAAATTCTTCATGGGCAAGCTACCCAGCTATCTGAACAAGCTCCTCACCCCTACCACTTGCAGCACTTATCACCTGAGATCAGACTCCAAAAGACTGTTCATGGTCCCAAGGCTCAACAAAGTATCCGGCCGTTCCTCCTTCTCCTACTGTGCACCCCAAAACTGGAACAACCTACCAGAGACTCTCACATCCACCACCAGTTTAAGTTCTTTCAAATCTAAGGCTGTCTCACATTTTAATGTGGTCTGTAACTGTTTCATACGCCCATAATATATATTTTCTTTAACTGTGCACGCAATGTCTTGTATATAATGTATACCCTGTTCATTTATGTAACTCTATTTGTAACCATGTATTATTTGTTTTACTCTGTGCCCAGGACATACTTGAAAACGAGAGGTAACTCTCAATTTATTACTTCCTGGTAAAATATTTAATAAATAAATAAATAAATACTTAAAGGCTACGCTTGGAGCATTTGGATTTGGTGAAAAGATAGTTGTAGCAATTTTGGCACTATATTCAGGTCCCACAGCTAGGGTTATACATCAAGGCTTCCCCTCAGATCTCTTTAAGATTAAGAGTGGGATGAGACAGGGATGCCCTCTTTCACCCCTTCCTTTTGCCCTATGTATGGAACCACTAGCAGCCCAAATTTGTGACAATCCGGATATCTCCGGCTTGGAGTTTAAGAACCAAACCCACAAAATTGCCCTATACGCAGATGACGTCCTTCTGATGTTATCTAAACCCCTCACATAGCTTCCCAATCTCTTTGACTTGTTGGGTACATTCAATAGAATCTCAGTATTTAAGATAAATCAGTCTAAATCAGAAGCCTTAAATATAAACTTACCAAAACCATGAGAAAAACTTACGTCCATTAATTTCAATTTCAATTGGCAACAGAAATCTATCAAATATTTAGGAGTGCATATCACTAAAGATTATAACTCAGTGTATAATGCAAATTATCCCAAGTTATTCCGGGCTTTGAGAGAAGACATTAGGAGGTGGTCAAAATGTAATATCTCCTGGATTGGCAAAATATATAGTGTAAAGATGAACCTAATAGAGTCCAAACAGATGGAAGGGAAGATAATCCAAATACTCCAATCACTGTAAAATCTCCAATCCGGGGGTCCGTGACATAGGGACAGAAACAAAGAAAAATAATAGTGTAATACGTAATGTTAAAATGGGACAAACAACATGAAACACTAACAGAAGACAAACATAAAACAATCAAGCTGAAAGAAAAATAACTATTTAATAAAACAAACGGAGCCTGCTGCAGCTGGTCATGAAGGGGTTAAAACCAAAAACCCTACTTACAGCAGGACTGGAATAACAAGCATGTGTAACCAAGTGGGGCAGACGCCTGCAGCAGTGAGGGTCCTCAGGGGCTCCCTGTGTAGTTTCTTTCCTTCTAGCTGCAAAACACTCTCCAAGATGGACGCCGTGTAAGGGAACTCTACACTCTCCTGCTTGCCAGCACTGCAGCTTCAATGATGCTGCTTCCTGCTTCACTTGACTGACACTTCTCACAACCAGTGTAACTCCAAGGCACCGTGACCTTTAACTCTACGCGTTTCGTAGCTGACGTCACTTCCTCAGGGGATGGTTCAGTAACGGTGAAGTCCCATTATATACACTTCACTTATCACTGATTGGATAAAAATATCTAATACCAATTAAGTCTAAAACTTCAGCTCAAGACAACACAACACAGACTGAGACTACCAAATACACACATACAGACCTACAAACATATTAAAAATGAAGATGAATTCACATCAAAGACTGCATAGATATCAGTAACAAAATATTAATACAACAAAAATAATAATGATCCTAATATAATAATCTATAAATAATAAAATAATTAATTATATTAAAATAACAAACTCATAATTATAATCATTTATACAATTAAACATAAAAATGATAATAACAATCATACAGAAAAAAGGAAACCAGGGGAATATAATGTAATTAAAAAGTGCAACACTATACACTATATTAAAAGACCCTATATTATTTGATAAGAAAGACCTCTAGATCAAAGTCTTGATTTAATCCATTTGGAGAGAGGGTTTTAAGATCATAAATCCAGAAAGCTTCACGTCTGCTAATCTGGTTGAGTTTATCACCCCCCCTCCAATTGGTAGCAGCAATTTCAATTGCTTGACAGCAAAGACCAGTCAAAGACCAGTCGGGTCCTTGTTGTGGCAATTCAAAAAATGGTTTGACACACTGTGGGTTATTAGACCCTTTTTAATATTGTACACATGCTCGTATATCCTTCTTTGGAAGGACCTACCCGTGCGTCCCACATACTGTAAGCCACAGGGACAGGTCAGCAAATATATTACATAAGATGTATGGCAATTAATAAAGGATTTTATTTGATACATTTTCAAAGTGACATTGGACTTGAACATAGTACCTGGTTTACCATACTTACATGCTGTGCATCTTGTACATGTGAAAAAGCCATTAACTGCATGAGACGAATGAGACTTCTTTTTAGACAGTGGGCAACTAGGTGCTACTAAAGATTTGAGGTTGGTGGTTTAGTGAAAATTATACTCAGTGTGGGGGTCAATACCTGTACCAGAGTGTTATCTCTCAAAAGAATAGGCCAATACTTCTTAAACACATGTCTAATACATGGTGCCATCTGATTATATTGTGTGACAAATGTAATATTGTCATCCCCCTTGGATCTGGATTTTTTCCGATACTCCAGTAATGTGGATCTATCAATAGAATCCACCTGGCCCATAACTTGATTTAATTGCTCTACCGGATATTTCCTTTGGATGAATTTCTGTTTCAATTCTTCTGCCTGACTCACAAAGGTCCGGGAGTCGGACCAGTTACGTTTCAGGCGAACGAACTGTCCCTTAGGAATATTCCTGATCCACTGGGGATTGTGATGGCTATCCACCATTAGATAGTTATTGGCCTGGACAGGTTTAAAGCATGTCATTGTCTGAATTTTGTTATCTACAATGTATAGATTCAGATCTAAAAAATCAATCTGTTGCTCATCAAAATGGCACATGAATTTTAAATTCCTGTCATTATTATTTAAATATTTGATGAACTCATCCAACAATTGCAGACCCCCAGACCAAATAAACACCACATCATCAATGTAGCGATGCCATAGTACCAAATTTGTACCCAGTGGGCAGTTGTTCCAAATGTAATCTTCCTCCCATGTACTCATGAAGAGGTTGGCGTAACTGGGCGCAAATTTCATACCCATGGCAGTCCCACATGTCTGTAAATAAAATTGTGAATTGAAACAAAAATAATTGTGAGTAAGAATGTGTAATATACTGTCTAACAGAAAACATTTCAAACCTGGTGTGATATCAGTTTTGGTGTCCAGTACCCGAGAGATGGCCTGGCAGCCCTGGTCGTGTCGGATGATGGTGTACAAAGAAGTGACATCAGCTGTCACCCACACAAACCCTGGTCGCCATTCCACCTCTCGCAGTATCTGTAAAACATGCATGGTGTCACGTAAAAAAGATTTCGTTGTGCACACAAAAGGTTGAAGGTGAAAATCAATCAATTGTGATAAATTAGATGTGACTGATTTAATCCCTGAAATAATTGGTCTACCCGGTGGGTGGGTTTGGTGCTTATGAATTTTAGGGATAAAATAAAAAAGTGGAGTACGTGGAAATGCAATTCTCAAGAAGTCAAATTTGTCCGCAGTAATGGCTAGTTCAGTGAGCCCTTTATTTAGAAGAGCCAACATATCCTGCTTGAACTGACTCAAGGGATCACGAGATAAAGGAAGGTAGGTATCAGTGTCACCTAGGATTCGTAGGGACTCTTTAATATAGAAGACCCGATCCATGATGACAATACCCCCTCCCTTGTCAGCAGGTTTAATAACTATGTTCTCATTTGCCTCTAAGAGGGCCAATGCTTCCTTTTCCAATTTGCTCAAATTGTCATGTCGGATTTTAAATGTCCGACTAGACTCTTCTAATCCTTTGTGACCTTCTCAACAAATGTATTTACTAAGTGTCCCTGTGCAAACTTTGGATAAAAGGTTGATGGTTTTTTTAAAAACGTGGGCTTTGTAGCAACAGGTGTAGCACCCGGTGTGGCCCCATCAATTGGTGCACAGATCTGCGTTGTCACGGCATCTCTCACAAAGTATTTCTTGAGTGCCAGTTTCCTCGCAAATCTGTGAACATTAATATACAAATTAAAACTGTTGGGGCCACACACAGGAGCAAAAGTTAGGCCCTTACCAAGGACTTTCCTTTCAACATTGGTCAACTTATGTGTACTAATATTAAAGATATTAGAATGTTGGTCTAATCCATTATTATTTCTTCTTCTTCTATTACCCCCTCTTTTCCCTCTAGGTCGTTTTTCCTTTTCTTTAAATTTAAGGGCTGCAAATCTAAAGGGGGATTCCTGATCTCTATCTCTGGCAAGAGATGCTCTCTCTCCTTCCTCCACTCTAAAAAAGAAAACACTGTTTTAACCTTAGGAGTGGGTAACGGAGTATATCCTACACTTTCTATCTCACTTTCAGACTCAATTTCGGACAAAATATGATATTGATTGCTGGTAAAAACTGGCAAAGATAGGTGTTCAATATTCGGTTCTGTTCTTTTAGATTTTTTCTGCTGTTGGAAATATTTATGACTTTTTTGTTGTTGATAGCTACCTGATTGACTCATGTCTAATGGAGCTATTTGATTAGTAGGAACTTTATTTGTGGCAACCCCCCAAGATCGATTTGAAGGAGAGTGCCCCTTTTTATGGGTTTTGTTATTCCCAGGTTTTGACTTATTGTCATCTTGTATGTTCTTTTTGCTCCAATTCCTCTGACAATTGGTGTCATAATCTATTTTATCACGAAAAAACTTTTTTTGTTTATTCGTAATTAAATCAGATTCTGCTTGATCTATCCTTTTTTAACTTTTGGTTCTAACTCAAGTAATTCTTTATCGTTAGTGAAAGGGTCAAGCTTATTTTCTAAATCATCGATTTGTGACCCAATTTGTAATAATATTTTTTTCCGGTATATAATTAGCAACTTTATCAAATTGTCTGTGCAAGTATCAAGAATGTTGTTCTATTCTTTTAGGAATGTATCATCGCCTGTACCAATGGTTGTTTTTTTCAAAACTCTGAGACCACGTGGTGCTCTACCATTCTCTAGATACTTGCTCAGAGCTGTTATTTCCCAGAAATGTCTATTTTCAATAGTAAGTAATCTCTCTAGTTGTTCTAAAAGAGGATGAAAATCTGCTCTATTTGGCACTGTTCTATATTAAGAGTCAGGATTACTAAATATTTCATCAATCATTTGTTTCCTATTTAAACTAGAATTGAATAAGATGCTCATATTGCCTTTATACACTGGCGACACACTTTATTCGAGCTTGGCTAGTCCCACGAATTCGGGTATACCCGGGTGTATTGAGGTTTGTGACTGTTTTCTGCCCGAGTGCATTGAGTTATTTTCCGGCAGGGATTGAAGCATTTTATTCCCGTTGGCTGCAATACTGCACAGTACATATATATATACTGCATTACAATTCATGAATTTATGCCATCTGGTAGACACGCGAAGCATTGCAGCCTATTAAATCCTAATCATTATCATTTAACAGATCAGCCGCCCATCAGCCAGGCATGAACCCAGGCTGGGAAGGCAAATGCAACGGGGCTTGTCAGAGGTGAGGAGCGGCGCATTCCAGGTATCTGCCAGGTACATACCGGGTATTTGCTCGAATAAAGTGTGTCGGTGCAGTAGCAATTAAAGTATTAATAAAAAATAATAAAATATTATTTTAAACTACACCTGATCAGTGATAATAAATAATAAATGAAGTGTTTAAACACTACTAAACAACATCAATAGTAAAGCAGCCAGCACTAAAAAGTCCAAAAAACACAGATAACACAAAGAAAAGTGCTTAGGCGCTACATGCAATAAAATAAAATACTAACAATAATAACACAATATGTACAGGGCAGCCAGGAACACTAGCAGAACAACACCAGAGAGAACACAAAGAACATATACAGACCAGCGCCCAAAAAGAATCCAAAGTCCCTAATAGAGTCCAAACAGATGGAAGGGAAGATAATCCAAATGCTCCAATCACTGTAAAATCTCCAATCCGGGGGTCCGTGACATAGGGACAGAAACATAGAAAAATAATAGTGTAATACGTAATGTTAAAATGGGACAAACAACATGAAACACTAACAGAAGACAAACATAAAACAATCAAGATGAAAGAAAAATAACTATTTAATAAAACAAACGGAGCCTGCTGCAGCTGGCTATGAAGGGGTTAAAACCCAAAACCCTACTTACAGCAGGACTGGAATAACAAGCATGTGTAACCAAGTGGGGCAGATGCCTGCAGCAGTGAGGGTCTACAGAGGTCGGATTCCAAGACATGAGAAATGTAAATTCGGACGGTCCCGCGGCTTCCACACCCCCACCCACCATCCCTCCCTTTCCTTAGTTGTCCTATTTTGGTTACCTCATATATTATACAAGTTGATATATGTACGGGATATTGGTAATTCACACAAATATGTTTAAAGCTTCTTATATCTATACTGTGATTTGAAAACCAATAAAATACAAGTTATAAAAAATAACAAAAAAATAGTTCTCATGGTTTATGGGGGTTTATAGATAGACTTATACTCATATTAAGCTGTATACCCCCTTTTTTGCATATATTTATATGCTGTCATTTGTGTGCACCTCTTTTCTGGTCTCTATGATCTCTATGATCCCAATATCCTTTTCCCATTCGTTATATATTATGTAGTATTTTAATTTTGATGTATAAATTATGTATTGTGATGTGTAATATGTAGAATTTAAGCAGGTAATTTAGTTATTATTGGGCCTATTTTGCTAACGAGTAACCATTTATAATCTATTAACTGGTGATTTATGGGGCTTAAATAGCCGGACATACCATCCTTAGTTTATACCCCCGATGAAGAGACCAGAATTTTGACGTCTTGAAATGCATAGGGCTTGTGGCAAGAGTGGACACAGTAGCAAGGAAAAATACTGTAGTGATGTCAGCAGAGGATGCCGAGCGACGAAGAGTCAGAGGAGTCAGGTTCGCGAGGCCTACCAGCAAAGATCGTAACCCAGTAACAGCGGACAAGCGGTGATTCGAGCGCCAGTGATACATCAACACTAAGGCTGATGTCCTAGTCACTTGTCATGAGTAGGATTTCAATTTTTTCTAAATCGGCGGTTGAGTCAAGAAATATTGTATTAAGTATTTGGTTTTATGATATACTGCTGCGGCTAGCTTAATTCTTACATTTACCCGTAATTTTCCGGGGCTTTTTTCGGGTGGCGCCGAACTTTGCCGCATGCCAGCCGCATCTTCCCTTCCTCCGGTCCATGACGCGCGACCCCCTGGTTGCTCCGCCTCTGCTTCCCCTCATCCCCCACACATACAGCGCGTGTGATCCCCAGTACCCAACACGTCACGGATACCTTCGGGATGCCAGCGGAACTGTGGCAGGCGTGACAGGCTCACCAACGGAAGCACCAGTGACGCGCGGCCGCACAGCACGCATCGGGAAAAAATACAAAACAGCCGCGTCTGCACGTGGTTTTAAATTACCCACGGTGGCGGCCGCTTTAGGCTCAGGGCGGCCGCCACTGTAGCACTTTGAAAGTGCACAAATACCAGTATGTACAAGTGTACATTTTTTATATGTAGATTGTGATAATCAATCTTTTTCTCCATAAGAAGTATTAAATCGTACACCTCTGCTGTTATCCCTGATCCCTGATCTATATCAGTCATTTCTCTACATTAAAGATAATGCACTATGGTGCTATGTATTGTGTTTATGTCTCCTTTCTCCTGAGGTGAAATCTCTCAATTGAGACTTCTGAATATCCGGAATTATCTACATTTAAAAGAACTTCAAGTACTTTTGTGTTTCCTTACAGTCCAAGCGCCAGAAAGGTCTGTATTGTTTCTGTGTAAGACTTGTATTGACACACAGACAAAGTTTGATCAATCATCTCATCATACGTATGTACCAATCTTGATGCTCTAGTTCAGGCTTGCACAACATACGGCCCGCGGGCCGCATGCTGCCAGCTCGCACGCACTGTATGGCCTGCGACGGCTTTTCTTGCTCTCCCCTCTGCCCCCACCCCCATGCCCGCTCTTAGCCCACTCTCCCCTGAGTCAGAGGAGGACAGTAGGGTATGAGCATGCTCCTGCGGTCCTGCCTGCTCTGCTCTGACTCTTCTGCTGCCCGCCACCGTCGCCGCAACCGCAGCATACCAGCATCTCCCCCTGCCTGTCTCCGAGTGACGCCTAATCAGGCATATGGTGGGGTAGAGGGGGGCGATGACGATGATGATGAGTAGACTGAGGGAGATATGATGATGATGATAATGAGGTGGCTGGGGGAGATATGATTATGATGATGATGATGATGATGATGATGAAGATGGGGACTGAGAGAGATATGATGATGATGATGATGATGATGATGATGATGATGATGATGATGATGATGATGATGATGATGGGGGGTTGAGGGAGATGATGATGATGATGGGGTTGAGGGAGATGATGATGATGACGACGACGATGATGATGACGAAGGGGGATATGATGATGATGAGGGGGACTGAGGGAGATATGATGATGATGAGGGGGGCTGAGGGAGATATGATGATGTCGATGAGGGAAATATGATGATGATGAGGGGGACTGACCCCGTAATACAACAAGCTTGTTGCTGAAAGGAGGTGTAATGCCTCTCATTAAGGGCACGCTCACGGTGCGCCCCACCGCGCGCACACCTGCAGCCCCAGCGATGTGTGCACTGGACTGCAGGAGATTAGGGAGGCAATCGGGGATGTGGCGGGGGACAATCGGGGATGTGGCAGCGTCTACAGCACAGCGGGCACTTGAGGAACTACCTTTGGAAATCAGGTAAGACTTCAAAAAGTGAGCACGCATGTCGTGACGCCAGCACCCTGAGCACGGCCCAAGTTTGGGAGATGATTAAGAAATTAGATCATTTGAATTAAAGTATTTTAAATGTAATTTTTTTTTTCAAGTAAACATGGTAAAGAAATGTATCATTTTGAATAATAAATGCTGTTTACCCGTGCGGCCCGAATCTGTTTTTCTTGGAGCAGTTCGCCCTTTTCACTTTATTAGTTGTGCAGGCCAGCTCTAGTTTCTTTCATCTGGCACATATTTTTAAACAAGAAAACTAACATAATCCCTAACATGATACGGTACCTGATTTTTTGGTGCAGATTAAAAGGAGAAAAGTGTTGAAAACATTAATGTATCAATTTCATACATTATTATAGTTTCTTGTTAAGAACCAACATATTCCACAGCGCGGTACAGTGGGGTACAGAGTGACATCAATTACATAAACTGAATGACATACAAATAAGGACAAACATGCACAAACAGGTAGTGAGGGCCTTGCATGTGAGAATTTACTATCTAGAGGGAATAAAGGAAAATGTTGAAACAAAAAGTAAAGTACACAGGAGAAAAAGAAACCTAATATACCAGCACTCTATCAAACTGAATGTATAGTGACATAATTAAAATAATTTTATTAATAAACAATGAATAAAAAAATGGGCTTTAAAATCAGAGAATGTGTTAAACAGCACGTGACTGTAATCATTGGTAACTTAACCAAGGGTACTTAAGTAATGTATACATATGGAGATCCTTTATGGATATTCAGGATCTGTGGCTATATATATATATAGACTCCTTGATTTTGGAAATAGGTCCGTAGAGTAACCACCATAAACTAAATGTCCATCCACATATAAAAGTATATCTCAGAGCTAGTATGTGCTCTGAATCTGTGGTGACATATAAGTAGTGAGAGGTTTTTTCACTGCAGTGACATATCATCATTCATGGATTATTGAATATAAAACTATGGAAACTCTTAACCCTGTATGTGTGAGCACTTGCTACAGCACTTGCTCATCTGCATATCAATATACCACTGCCAACGATACCCAGTCCTTGATGCCCTTTTGACTGAGATATACAGCATTTAGTGCATTAGGGGCATTTGGGTCAGGCTTTTTCAGGTTGCTATATGTATCAGACTACTCACTGTGCATTGCCGTCAATGGGACATACCCTCTGCTCTGATCCAGCAACCATAGGGTTAACTGTTATAACAGCTACACCTTTCGTGACTATATAAACCACCCATCACACACAGAGACCTCCCCCTACGTGTCCTGAAGAAGCGTTCATTCGTGAAACGCGCGCGTCGGCCACTTACCTACTCCTGACACACGGGAAGCCCTTTCATTTGAATGCAGCATTGACTGATATGTTCCTAGCTGCGATACTGCTGGCGCCCCGTGTGCTGTCTATATACTCTGTTCCTCTGTGTTATTAGCACACAGTAGGATCTTGTTTAACATAGGTCCGTTCTGAATCCACCTTACAAGTTAGGCTTGCCCTCGAGCACATCAGTGCTGATATATTCATGATCAGCGCTGATGTAGGGGGCAAAGCATGGCCAGATATCACTGTGCTACCTGCCTGTATGTTTAAAAAAAAAATACTTACCTGCTCGTGTGGGCTCTGAGTAAACCTGACCACCTGACATCTGCCTCCGTTGGGGCTCTGCTTCAAACAGCTGTTACATCCGGGCTGGGTAAGGAGCATGAACAGAGCTGTCGACAGGTTTATTGATCCTGCCGTGATACTTCACGGATGAGCCATTCAGCAGTGCTTCATATAGTACACCGCCTGCCTAAACCTACTGACTAGGTGGACATTTGGGTTATTTTGCACCTATGTTATATACCCACCGAGTGTCAATATATACTGCAGCTTTTATCCTGTGCAGAAGCTATACACTATCAGATGCCTAGGACTCTATGGAGACTCTCTCTCATTATTAACACAGCTCCTAGTACCTTCTATGGGTGTGTGCATTAACCCCTACAGACACCCTAGACTTTGAACATTGAGGGCTCTAGGGAGTGCAATCACTAAGTGCCTTCTCCAGTTCTAGGATAAGCAGCTCTGAATGTGGGTATGTAAGCATACAGTACAGCAGTTATAGGTGGATACACACAGCAATTGCTGTGTCTGGCATAGTTATTACCTCTCACTACTTATATGTCACCACAGATTCAGAGCACATACTAGCTCTGAGATATACTTTTATATGTGGATGGACATTTAGTTTATGGTGGTTACTCTACGGACCTATTTCCAAAATCAAGGAGGCTATATATATATATATAGCCACAGATCCTGAATATTCATAAAGGATCTCCATATGTATACATCACTTAACTACCCTTGGTTAAGTTAACAATGATTACAGTCACGTGCTGTTTAACACATTCTCTGATTTTAAAGCCCGTTTTTTTATTCATTGTTTATTAATAAAATTATTTTAATTATGTCACTATACATTCAGTTTGATAGAGTGCTGGTATATTAGGTTTCTTTTTCTCCTGTGTACCGTATCCCTTACCTAGTAAGCACCTCAAACACGGTTCACATTGTAGCAGTGCGGGAGTTCTCTCTGTGTGTCACAAAAAGTAAAGTGACTGCTCATTGTGGGATGGAGTATGCCTCACGATGGGGTTTGGTCCAGCCAGACACAACTGGTACAAATAGGTTTGGGGGTAGGGGTGATGTTATGTGTATACCAGATAGTTTCCTTAAAAAGGCGAGTTTTTAAATATCTGAAAACTAGGAGAGGGTCTGATGGTAAGGAAAAGTTAGTGATTTAGGATTTTAGTTGCGTCATGAGTGACAAATGGGCGTATCCTAACAATATTTCCTAGGTGACAGGACTTAGTTAGGGCTTGAATGCGAGAATAAAGGAGAGGGCAGAGTCAAAGTGAAGGTTCTTTTTGCCTATGTGACTTGCAATGCATTTTAAGTCAATGGAGGTTCTGAATCATTGCAACAGATTTATTTATTTATATCACTGAATATAATAGGATTTTTTTCTTAAATAAGTATTGTGCAGGTTTGTGTTACAATTTCCCCCCAGTTTTGAAGCAGAGAGACTTAGCTTACTGTATATTGTGTTGCAAAGCACTTGGCACTAAAGTGGTTAAACATTTGTGAAATCCAGTTTATCCCACTTTGGCAGTTCTGTCGTAAGCATAAAATGTTGGCAAACTCATTTGTTTCTTGGAAGAGAGCCACAGGCCTGGGAGATAACGCTTTTATCGCTATTAGCGTTAGCCATTATTTTTAAACAGGGAAGCTTTTGGCTGAGAGGAAGTTCTCTCCCTCGAAGTAGCCTGTTCACACACAACTAAAAAGAGGAGGGACGGAAGACACCGGGGTCGGGATCCGGCAGGCTGTGCCAGGGGATTCTGCCAGCTGCAAGAGATCAAAAAAATGTTAACCAATTCAGAACTAGATAAGCAGAATAACATAAAAATGAAGCATTGCAAAGTCCTCATAGCAACTGAGGCAGGGAAAGGGTAACACAGCCGACAGCTGCAGCTCTGAAAAGAAGGAAAGCTGATTCTAAGCTTATCACTGAGTCATTCACATCCTCTACATAAAAGAGGCTGAAATCAGGAAGTCTCCTGTCACACTGGGTTGCCTACCAACAGTAAGGAGATTTAATGCTCTTTTAAAAGAGAACATTCATCAATCAACTGTTGTCAACTTTTTAGGGAAAGTTGTGATTTAAAGCTCCGTCAGAAAGGACATGTCTAATCAATAGTATTGTTAAAGGTGCAAATTTATGTTTAATGTATTAAAACCAATATTTTTTTTCCCTTTAAAAAAACAATTAACATTTAAAATAATGTTTGCTTTAATTTACAAGAGGAGCAGTTTTTGGGGGTGAGGGCAGAGCAACACACTATAGATAAGGTTACATAAATTATAAAGAGGAGATAGAGACAAGGGGATAAAAAAAACCTGCACACATTTGTAATGTTTACAGATTTTAACAAGAGAAATGTAAACAATGATTTAAATGATTATTTGATTTTTATTATACTTATGTGAAGTGCTTAGTTTTAGTCAAGCAAATATACCAATGTGTTTCATATCTTAAACCGGGCCCTAACCTGCCTATTTAATACTGGGAAGATGAGGAATTTTAACATGGAGTTGCAGGCTCTATTGATAAGTTCTCTGCAGCCATCTACAGTGGTGCATTTTGGGAGGAGGCGGGGGTTGATGGCAATGGGAGCAGAGCAGAGAGGGAAGAGTGCGGCCATCTGCAGCAAAGTCTGCCCCCTCTGTCTGACCTTGAAGTGACAACTTCTGATGTCTGCCAACAGGGAGGACCTCCACCGCTCCACTTCACTGCACAGCCGGGAATTTTAACTGAGGGAGGGTGTGAGAGAAAGGATGAGGGGTGAGAAAGAGGATGAAGGATGAGGGAGAGAATGAGGGGTGAGGGTAAGAGAGAGCATGAGGAGGGTAAGAGAGAGCATGAGTAGGGGAAGTGAGAGGAGGAGGGGGTGATAAGATGAAGAGGAGGGAGGTGAGAGAATGAGGAGAAGGGGCGAAAGAATGAAGATGAGGGTGGTGAGAGGATAAGGAGGTGGGTGAGAGTAGGTGAAGGTGAAAGAGGAGAGAAAGAGGGATGCGAGAGGAGGAGGAGTGGGAGGTGAGGAGGAGTGGGGGTGAGAACAAGAGGAGGAGATGAGAGGAGGAGGAGCAGGTGAGAAGAGGATATACACTTGAGAAGAGGAGGAGGAAGAGGAGGGGTGAGAGGTGAAGGAAGCAAGTGGGAGGTTTAGGCGGGTGAGAGGAGGAGGAGGAGAAAGGTGGTAAGAGAATGAGGAGAAGGGTTGAGGAGAAGAATGAGGATGAGGGGGTGAGAGGAGAAGGAGGGGGAGTGAGGAGGAGAGGCCGAGTAAGGAGGAGAGGGTGAGTGAGGAGGAGAGGGTGAGAGGAGTAGTAGGGGGGAGTGAGGAGGAGAGGGTGAGAGGAGTAGTAGGGGGGAGTGAGGAGGAGAGGGTGAGAGGAGTAGTAGGGGGGAGTGAGGAGGAGTAGGGGGGAGTGAGGAGGAGTAGGGGGTGTGAGGAGGAGTAGGGGGGAGTGAGGAGGAGTAGGGGGTGTGAGGAGGAGTAGGGGGGTGTGAGAAGTAGTAGGGGGGAGTGAGGAGTAGTAGGGGGGAGTGAGGAGTAGTATGGGGGAGTGAGCAGGAGTAGGGGATGTGAGAAGGAGGGGGTATAAGAGGATGTGTAAATGTAACTCTGCAGTAACTTCTCCCACTTTCTCCATAAATCCCAAGCTTAAAACCAACATTACTACATAGACGCTGACAGGTGCAGGTATATCTCAGCATGAATTATGACAAAATAACCACTTTGAGACAACATTCTGCCTTTGATACACAGATCTGCGAATCTTACAGAATGAACAATTGGTCAAGCTGATACAGTCAGTTTGAAAAAGCAGTTTCATGGAAATCAAGATATAAATGGCCCAACAAAATCGTGAAGATCTGGGAAAACAATGGCGGTGGAACAGTTTAAGAATACTGGGATAGCACTTCCGCTGTAGTGCCAGTGGGAGTGAGCACAGGTTACTGAGCTCCAGAGAGGCCCCAACAATTACACAGTTAATTGTGGCAACAAAAAAAAAAACACCAAAAAAACCCCACAAAAAACCCCCACCAAAAAACAAAACAAATCGGAAGCAGAGCAGCATATGAACCAGAAGATCCTCCATGTCGCAGAAGCAGCAGAGAGGGGAGAAGCCGGACAGGAATAAAAAAAGATACTTCCAAGATTGCATCTGAATGCATGGCAAGTGAGCAAGGAGAATCTGGAGAACAGCAGAGGCATCTGATAGAGAGATGGTGCCTGGGGGATTTTTGACATTATCGTGCACACAAGAGATTAAAGCAGCAAACATGTGAAATCTTAAATGTTTTTTTTTTTAAATGAATCTGTTCTGTGGTTATTGATAATTGACTTTTTTTTATTATTATTATTCAACTCATAATGCTATTTGTAATGGGTTTTAAAGCATCCTTTGATTTATATAGCAGGTTTTAGCCCACCTCCCAAGCAGTGCAAGATATTGTATTGTATTGTATGTCTTTATTTATATAGCGCCGTTAATGTACATAGCGCTTCACAGTAGTAATACATGTGGTAATCAAATAAATAACAGATAATATAAATAACAGGTCATGGGAGTAAGTGCTACAGGCATAAAAGTACCATTAAGGAAGAGGAGTCTCTGCTCCGAGGAGCTTACAGTCTAATTGATAGATAGGGAGAACGTACAGAGACAGTAGGAGGAAATTCTGGTAAGTGCGTCTGCAGGGGGCCAAGCTTTATGTAACATGTGTCCAATATTATCCACAGTGCTATTCATACGCTTCTTTAAGCAAATGTGTCTTAAGGTGGGTCTTAAAGGTGGATAGAGAGGGAGCTAGTTGGGTATTGAGGGGAAGGGTATTCCAGAGGTGCGGGGCAGTCAGTGAAAAAGGTTTAAGGCGGGACAGGGCTTTAGATACAAAGGGGGTAGAAAGAAGACATCCTTGAGAAAAACGCAAGAGTCTGGATGGTGCATAATGAGTAATTAGGGCTGAGATGTAAGGAGGGGCAGAAGAGTGTAAAGCTTTAAAAGTGAGGAGAAAGATGGAGTGTGAGAGGCGGGATTTGATCGGAAGCCAGGAGAGGGATTTCATGAGGGGAGATGCTGAGACAGATCTAGGAAAGAGTAGAGTGATTCTGGCAGCAGCGTTTAGGATATATTGTAGGGGAGACAGGTGAGAGGCAGGAAGGCCGGACAGCAGGAGGTTACAGTAATCAAGACGGGAGAGAATGAGGGTCTGGTCAGAGTTTTAGCAGTCGAGCAACAGAGGAAAGGGCGTATCTTTGTTATATTGCGGAGGAAAAAGCAACAGCTTTTAGATATGTTTTGAATGTGAGGGGCGAATGTGAGAGAGGAGTCGTGTGTGACCGCTAGGCAGCGTGCTTGGGCTACTGGGTGAATGATCGTAATTCCAACAGTAATGTGGCAGGAGGTAGTAGGGCCAGGTTTGGGACGAAGAATGAGGAGCTCTGTTTTTGCCTTGTTGAGTTTAAGGTGGCGGAGGGCCATCCAGGGTGATATAGCAGAGAGACATTCAGAAACTTTGGTTTGTACAGCAGGTGTACAGTAAGATCGGGTGTTGAAAAGTACATTTGTGTGTCATCAGCAAAGAGGTGATATTTAAACCCAAAAGATGTTATTAGGTCACCTAGAGAGTGTGTACAGAGAAAAGAGAAGAGGTCCCAATACCGAGCACTGGGGTACCCCCACAGAGAGATCAATAGAGGAGGAGGAGGTGATAGCAGAAGAGACACTGAAAGTTTGATGGGAGAGGTAGGATAGAGCTTTGTTCCGAATACCAAGAGTATGGAGAATGTGAAGGAGAAAAGGGTGGTCTACGGTGTCAAATGCTGCAGAGAGGTCGAGTAATATGAGCAGAGTGTAATGACCTCTGTCTTTGGCAGCATGGAGGTCGTCAGTTATTTTAGTGAGGGCTGTTTCCGTGGAGTGAGCAGTGCGGAAGCCAGATTGTAGAGGGTCTAGGAGAGAATAGGTGTTGAGAAAATGGAGCAAGCAAGAGAATAAAGACGTTCAAGGAGTTTAGAGGAAAAAGGCAGTAGGGAGACAGGTCGATAGTTAGAAAAACAGGTAGGGTCAAGCTTGCTGTTTTTGAGTAATGGTATAACTGTTGCATGTTTGAAGCAGGATGGAAAGGTTCCAGAGGGAGGAGTTAAAAATGTGTGTGAGCGTAGGGATTATAGTAGGACCAAGAGGTTTTAGGAGATGGGAGCGAATGGGGTAAAGAGCAAGTGGTAGAGGGAGAAGAGGCGATCAACAGCGACACATCCTCCTCTGAGACAGTAGAAAAAGAGTCAAGGAAGGCAGGAGGAGAGTTAGGAAGAGGTGTAGGATGGGAGGAAGAAACGGGATGTTCTGACGTATGGATTCCACCTTTTCCTTAAAATAGTCAGCAAAGTCCTGAGCGGAGATGGAGGAAGGAGAGGCAGCTGAGGGTGGTTGAGTAGAGCATCAAAGACAGAGAACAGTCTGCGCGAGTTAGACTTGTGCATGTTGATTAGTGAAGAAAAGTAGGCTTGTTTAGCTTGCGAGATGGTAGAGTTGAAACAGGATAGCATAAATTTGTAGTGAAGGAAGTCAGCGAGAGTGTGAGATTTCCTCCAGAGGCGTTTAGAGGAACGAGTGGAGGAATGCAGCATGCGCGTGTGGGAATTTAGCCAGGGTCTAGGGTTAGAAGGGCGAGGGCGGCAGAGAGAAAGCGGGGCATGTAGATCAAGAGAGGAGGATAAGGCAGAGTTGTAGTTCCTGACCAGGTTGTCAGGGCCTGTAGCAGAGCTGAGAGAGGAGAGGGAGGAGCGTAAGTGGACTCAAAGTCAGGTAAGTGAATAGAGTGCAGGTTTCTGCAGAACCGGGGGTAGATGGAGGTGGAGAAGGGGAGAAGCGAGATATAGAGAATGATATGAGGTGATGGTCAGAGAGAGGAAAAGGGGAAATGGAGAAATCCGAAAGAGACGTTTTTAGTGAAAACCAGATCTAAGTGGTGGCCATCCTTGTGGGTGCTGGCTGCAGTCCACTGCTGAAGGCCAAAAGAAGAGGTTAAAGAGAGAAAGCGGGAAGCCCAAGGGAGAGAGGGGTCATCAATGTGACAGTTGAAGTCCCCAAGGAGAAGAACAGTGGAGTCTGAGGAGAGAAAGAAAGAGAGCCACGATTCAAATTGAGAGAGAAAGGCAGAAGGGGGATGAGTAGAGGTAGGTGGGCGATAGATAATTGCCACATGGACAGGGAGAGGAGAGAAGATCTGGACAGTGTAAGCCTCAAAGGAGGGAAAATCAAGAGATGGAGGAATAGGAAGGGTTCGGTAACGGCAGAAAGAGGAGAGCAGGAACCCCACACCTCCACCCCTGCCATCAGGGTGCGGAGTGTGGGAGAAAGAAAGGCCACCATAAGAGAGGGCAGCTTCCAGAGCAGAGTCAGACTGAGTGAGCCAGGTCTCAGTTATAGCAAATAGGAGCAGAGAGTGAGAGAGAAAAAAAGTCATGTACAGAGAGGCATTTGTTAGAAAGGGAGCGACCATGTGTAACTGGTCATCGCACATACACATTTATACACTATCAGCGCTAGTCTTCGTTTGTGGAGATAAATATATATATATATATATATATATATATATATATATATAGAGGTATCAGTACCGTGTTAGCCGAGCTTCAATATTCAAAAAATAAATAGATGATACTGTTCTGTGGCTAACGAAGTGCTTTTATTTATGCGAGCTTTTGAGATTCACTGATCTCTTCTTCTGGCGATGTTACAATGAATGAAGCAAGCAAAGGGTATACTTAAAAACAGTGTCTCTTGGAATGTTATCTGTGCTTGTCCTTCCCCCGGTGTGGATGAGATTTGTGGCTAGAGGTGTTAAATGGTTCCTGAAAGTAAGTGATGTAAGAGTGTGTGTGTATCTGTGTGAATATAAATGAATGGAGAGCCCACAGTGTATACAGTGCTTTACAAAAGGGGTGTGTGGAGTGGGAGTTAATATAAATGGTGTGGGTAGGTGTGGAAATGTGAGCGATAGTGGCATAACTAAAAGTGTGTGTGGATACTATGTGGTCCCTATTGGTGTATAGGGATGTAAAAACAAGGTGTATTAGTACGTGCAAGAGACAGCTGTGTGTGCATACATATAGCACAGTATGTACAGACATGGCCTTTAGCGCTCATGGGAAGAGAGTTCACTTGTGTCAGTAATGACTCATTAAATTTCGATCTCTGTTTAGGCCATCGTTAAGTGTCCCGAATAGTTGCATAAATTTGTATTCATGCAACCGTCTCTCTTTCGGTGTTTTAAGATTACCTTTGAGTATGGCAACCCTCAGAAAAAGAAGAAAAATTGCTAGCGCCTACCAAAACTTCTCTAGCACAAATAAGTCATTTTAATTATAGTAATATATTTTTATTTTATTTTTTAATTATTTTTTAATTCATTTTCCTAAATTAATAATCATTAATTATTTTTTTTTTAATTTATTTTTGCATTTAGATAATGGTTGTCCCTCTGAATCTCTTTTTGTACCTAACCATAACAATCTCTCCATATATTTCATGTACACATACATCATCATTTATATAGAATACCAATTATATCCTTTTGCACATTTCAATCCTTTTTTTAAAGTTCTTTAATGTAATTTCATGTATATTCACTTGTATATATATATTGTATTGACTGTTTTCTATTCAATGGAATATATCGTTTGTATTAGCAACAATCATTATATATATATTTGTTCCTTATCAGCAGTGAAAGGAGTTAATTTACTACTATGTTATCAATTATGCAATTAGTAATGTCTAGTTTTTTATTGGACACTATGGGGCCTATGCAGAGAGCAGCGAATTTTAAAATTGGCGAGTTTAATAAAAAGTAGCTTTTTTGGAGAGTTTTATTCTCCATATGCAGAAATGTGCGAATTCTGCTATGTTTAACATGAATGCGTGTGGCGAGTTTAAATTGGCGAGATGCGCGCTGCAGAAATGTGTTAAAAAAAATTCGCGCCTTTTTTTTTCCTTTCCTATGGCCGCGAGCGGCAGCTTCTTGCCAACTTTTCCTGGCGAGGCAAAAAGGAGACAATCGCGCCATTTTATTGGCGCGAACAGCCGCTAGATGCCGTTCGCGCCTCTCTGCATTAGGATATTTTTAAAACTGGCGAGATGGAGGTTCTCGCCAGCCGCGAGGCGAGTTTTAGAAATAGAAAAAAAAAATTGGCGCGTTTTTCGTAACTCGCCATTTTCTGCTGTTTTCTGCGCGATTTTCTCCAAAAAATGGCGAGTTTTGAAATAGCGCTGCTCTCTGCATAGGCCCCTATATGTATAAATTACGTCTGTAGCCATTTGTGTTTCATACCCCTTGATGAAGTCTTAAAGACGAAACACGTAGGGTGTGTTTCGGATCACTTTTATCAGCACAATTGCATTATTTGTACAATTGTGCATTTTCAACAACTTCCTATTACGGACTTTATACAAAGCATTGTATCCAGCGGGTGCAGGGAGAGGAGTTGAGAGACTGTCCATATTCTCCCGTCACTTGAAAGTTCCCGTTGACGTCACGATTCTCGTGGTATTGGAGTTGGACGAGCTCCCGCTGACGTCACGACTCTCGCGAGATTGGAGTGAGGAAGCGTCCGGTACACAGAGGCCACGGAGCTACTGTCACCTGCAGCACACGGTGAAGCCCCTAGACCAGGCCTGCACAACTCGTAAAGTGTGAAAGGCCGAACTGCTCCAAGGAAAATAAAATTGGGCCGAACGGGTAAAATCATCATTATCATCACCATCATCATCTCTCCTCCAGCATCTCATCATCATCATCATCATCATCATCATATCTCCCCCAGCACCCCTTATCATCATCCTCATATCTCCCACAGCACCCTTCATCATCATCCTCATATCTCCCCCCAGCACCCTTCATCATCATCCTCATATCTCCCCCAGAACCCCTCACTATCAACCTTTGCGATACTCCCCATCTATCTCTCATACCCCCATCTCTCCCCCTCACCCATACACATAATACTCCCCCTCCACATGTAACACACAATACCCCCCTGCACAGCACACACATAACATCCCCCTTGCACCTCACATGACTCTCCCCCTGCACCTCACTTCACTCTCCCCCCTTGCACCTCACATCACTCTCCCCCATTGCACCTCACATCACTCTCCCCCCTTGCACCTCACATCACTCTCCCCCTTGCACCTCACATCACTCTCCCCCTTGCACCTCACATCATTCTCCCCCCTTGCACCTCACATCGCTCTCCCCCCTTGCACCTCACATCGCTCTCCCCCCTTGCACCTCACATCACTCTCCCCCTTGCACCTCACATCACTCTCCCCTCCTGCACCTCAAATCACTCCCCCTGCACCTCCAATGACCTCCCCTGTACCTCCAATGACACCCCCTGCACCTCCAATGACCCCCCTGAACCTCAAATAACCCCCATGCACCTCAAATCACCCCCCCTTGCACCTCCAATGACCACCCCCTGCACTTTCAATCGCCCCCTGCACCTCATATCACCCACAGGGCCCCAACAGAAATCATGGGGCCTGGGACAAATGAAAGGAGCAGCCCCCCCCCTCCGAACCCATAGCGCACCTACCACGAAAAAATATTTTTTAGCGCGCAACTTTTACTTAACTGTTTTCTTATTGTGATACAGAAAAAAACATCACATCACCCCGTCCTCATACCTCACCCCTCCCCTCCTCAAACCTCCCCCCCTACCTCTCCCTTCACCCACCCTCTCTCTCCCTTCTCCCCCCCTCTCTCCCCCTTCTGCCTCCTCTCTCCCTCCTGCCTCCTTTCTCTCCCCTCACCCCTTCTCCCCCATCCCTTCTCCCCCCACCACACCACTCCGTTTGCCTCACCCTACAGCAGCCCATTTGCCCCCCCCACCAGCAGCCCGTTTTACACCCCCACCCCTGCAGCAGCCCGTTTTTCACTCCCACCCCCCCAGCAGCCCGTTTTTCACTCCCACCCCCCCCCCCAGCAGCCCGTTTTTGACCCCCCCAGCAGCCTGTTTTTGACTCCCACCCCCCCTAGCAGCTCGTTTTTCACTCCCCCCCCCCCCCCAGCAGCCTGTTTTTCACTCCCAGCCTCCTGCAGCCCATTTCTCACTCCCACCCCACCTGCAGCCCGTTTTTGACTCCCACCCCCTCCCTGCAGCCCAATTTTGAAACCCCCACACCCCCCTGCAGCATGTTTTTGACCCCCACCCCCCCCTGCAGCCGTTTTTGACTCCCACCCCCCTGCAGCCCGTTTTTGACTCCCACCCCCCTCTACATCCCGTTTTTGACTCCCACACCCCCTGCAGCCCGTTTTTGACCCCCACACCCCCCATGCAGCCCGTTTTTGACCCCCACACCCCCCTGCAGCCCGTTTTTGACACCCATCCCCCCTGCAGCCCGTTTTTGACTCCCCCCCCCGCAGCCCGTTTTTGACAACCCCCCAGAAGCCCGTTTTTGACTCCCCCCCAGCAGCCCACACACACACCTTAGCTCAGCACATCCTTCCCGGTACTAAGCCCCGCCCCCGGCATGCTTTGACCTCCTGCTATTGAAAAAAAAAATACTCACGGCTGCCGCATCCTCCTCACGCTGCTGCCCCCGCACACTTTAAAAAAAAAAATATTTCATTAACTGGCGCCCGGCCGGAGTCATCGCGGGCCGCACAAAGAGGCCAGGTGGGCCGTATGTTGTGCAGGCCTGCCCTAGACGGTACCCTGCTATCCTGTCCCCGCTGGCGATTGAGTTTTACTCATACATGCTTATGTTCTTGTCACGTTTGTGAGTGCACAATTTTTATTCCTTTCCAGTCCTATATAAATTTTATTGACATACTACACCATGAGTGCGCCTGTTGTTCTCTTGTTATTTTCCTATATATATATATAACAGCACACAATAGAAAAGTGGAAATCGGAATGGGAACGGGAAAGGACAAAACAGAAAGGAAATGTATGCCAGATGAAAAATAATATAAACCCAAGTAGGCTGGAGACTCCAAGAAGCTCTTCTCAGGGACAACCACCTCTTTCAACCATCTATAAAACATAAACAGAAAGCGCGGGCTCCATAGCGAAAATCTATAAAAAAATGAATGGTGAAGAAAATGTATTTTTTCCGCCTCCGGGCGCACGTCAACACAGGCGCCGCGTAAATCTTCCCCTGTTAGAAATTAGTGCTGCGGACTCCTCAGTTCCACCGCTCCTGGCTCGATACGATACCGGCTCCTTGTAATGCAGACCTCAAGCAGAAGGACACCCTATGCGTTTCGTCGCGTGAGTGTAATGTGACTTCATCAGGGGTTAGAATGCACAGGCACCAATAGCCCTTTTATAGTATATGACCAATGATTATTAGAAAATGTCCATCAGGTGTTAACCCCTAATAGGTCAATATTAAAAACTTAGAATTGCTAGTAAAACATGGCATACATGAAACTCTAAAGAGACAGACATTGAATTAATACATATAAACCCTTTATGAGAATAACATCATGGAATGTTAAGGGGATCAACTCCCCCTTTTAAGCAGAACAAAATCCTGAAACATCTTAAATGCCTTGAACTGAAATTGCTTTAGTTCCCACCTAAATTTAGAGGAATATAACAAAAACTCCAAAGAGATTGGGTTACATAGTTACATAGTAGATGAGGTTGAAAAAAGACTTCCGTCCATCAAGTCCAAACTATGCTAAATTTAGACAACAGATACTTTATCCTAATTCTATACTTATTGATTGATCCAGAGGAAGGCAAACACAAAACCCCATTAAGGGGAAAAATTAATTCCTTCCTGACTCCAAGAATTGGCAATCGGATTAATCCCTGGATCAACATCCTTCCCATGTAAACTTATTTGGTATATCCCTGTATACCTTTCCCATCTAAAAAGATGTCCAACCTTTTTTTGAACAAATCTATTGTATCTGCCATCACAGTCTCCATGGGTAATGAATTCTACATTGTAACTGACCTTACTGTAAAGAACCCTTTCCTTTGTTGCTGGTGAAATTTCCTTTCCTCCAACCTTAACGGATGGCCCGAGTCCTTTGTACTGCCCGTGGGATGAATAGTTCTTTTGAAAGCTCCTTGTATTGTCCCTGAATATATTTGTATATAGTTATCATATCCCCTCTTAGATGCCTCTTTTCTAATATAAATAAATCTAATATAGCTAGCCTCTCCTCATAAGTTAGACTGTCCATCCCCTTTATTAATTTGGTGGCTCTTCTCTGCACTCTCTCTAGTTCCATAATGTCTTTTCTTAGGATTGGTGCCCAAAATTGTACTCCATTGGCAAGTTCATTTTTTTATTCCCAGTTACTGTAAAAGAAACAAAAGGAGGAGTAGCTATCCTAATGAATAAATCCTTGCCGTACACATGCATCCTGCACAGGACACATATGCCCAATGGCCTTTAGCCAGGGGCTGCATGTCTGCGTGGACGCTGGCAAAGGGGAATTTGGCAGATGCCAGTTGACTGTCAATGCCACTTGGCAGCCGCTGATTGGTGGAGAAGCTTGCAGGGTCGTGCAATGATTGGTCCGCACGGATGGCCGGTGGTCAGCGTGCAGCCACCTGTGTGGTCCAAAACTATAAAAGGTGGAGTGGGGATATTAGTTTTGGTTTAAAACAAAGAGCCAAGAAACACCCTTCCACCCACCCTATTATTGCAGTGTTATTTAAGGTTATGGTATTTGTATTGTTTTAAATGGATTTAATTTTTTTTAAATCACAAAATAGATATACATTTATATTATAGATATATGGTTGTCACAGCAACTGCTTGCATGTTTTATTGGAGTATTAAATATAACGATGGTATGCTTAACTAGGCTCTAGGCTGGGAAGCATAGCTGATTTAACTAGAACTGTGGCTACCTTTGAGCTGTAAGGTGAGAGAAGTTTATTTAACATGTTGTTGAAGAGGTTATGGTTTTAAATTTTAATTAATAAATATTGCTGTGGCATTTACCACCACGTTATTGTGTCGTATCCAGTTATTTTACTTAAGTTCATGATTAATGCATGCGTCCTGAGCAGAACATGCTCCTTCAACAAGAAGAGTAGCCAATGGTATTGCCTTCAAATTAACCTATTGGTTAATAGAAAGAGGCATAAGAAAAAATGTCCTTTGTCTCCAATCCTCTTTGCACTAGATTGAGACCCTGGCTATCAAATTAAGGCAAAAAACCCACAGATACAGTAGAGGGGAGAAATAACTCAATGCGCCTGCACACACAATTACAGGCAGTCCTCGGTTATACAATGGAATCCGTTCTGGAAATAGCGTTGGATAGTGAAACCATAAAGCGAGTCCCATGTTGATCATTGGGGGTGAGCTTTGGATAACGCATTCAGGCGTCGAAAAACGGCCCTTAGGGTTGCATTGTAAAGCGTTGGATATGCCATTCATTGTAAAGTGAAACGTTGGATAACGAGGACTACCTGTATGCAACAAGAGAAAACATGTTACAAACAAATCAGTAATCACAGTGTACAATAAAGTGAATACAGTCAAATTGAAAAATGATTTAAAAAAATGCTACATAATACAAGAGAGATCCTAGATGTTTTGCCACTTATCGATTTCCTCTTGAGAAAGGGCTATTCTGCAATTACTGCTTTTTTATACAATATTATTTGTATAATCTAGTGTGCAGGCTTTCTTTCAGTTATTTATTCCCTCTATCTGTATTTATGAATATATTTTTTCTCGGGGGGGGGGGGGGGGATTCAGGGGCGTTGCACCTTTTTGTGGTTTATTGTTTATTTAAATATTTTTGTATACAGTATATAGGAGTGCCCCATCCCAAATTAAATCAAAGCAATCAGCAAGTTACTCTACCAAGGAATAAAAGCAAGAAGCCAAGAAATAAAGCTACCATACTTTGCTGACGATATGCTTTTGTTTGTATGAAAACCATAGTCATCCATTTCAGAAATGTACAAAATGTTAAAATAATTTGTTTTTTTTCTGGTTATAAAATGAATTCGGAAAAATCTGAATTGCTCCTTTGGTGTAATACAGAATCTCTGCCTATAATAAACAGTTCCCTTTCCTTTTCAGTGAACAAAACCTAGCCTCAAATATTTACCTCATAGATTGTAAGCTCCACGGGGCAGGGATTGTGCCTGCAAAATGTCTCTGTTAAGCGCTATGTAAAACTAGCAGTGCTATACAAGAACATGCTTACAAGAACATGCTATTATTATTATTTAGTTTATATTTATTCCCTAAACCAGCAGTGCGCAAACTGGGGGGTGGGAGAATTTATAGGGGGGAGGGGGGCATTTACAGTATACAGATGTAGCAGATGATACTACCCCCATTAACATAAATTAACACACACAATAACACATTAAATAACATGTGTGTTAAATAACATTGTTTTCAAAAGCACTTTTGTTTATTAAGATTCTGACATTAACTTAATGCATCACATTAACATGTCACAAAGTCTGCTGCATCTGTCTTTCCAAAGCTTATATGTAAACTTCAAAAGCTACCATTGCTCTTATCAAATAAAGATATTAAGTAATGTAATAGAGACGTTTCCCATTAAATTTGGAATTACAAAATACGTAGAATAAATTTAGAAAGACTATTTTTACCAAAACAGTATGGCTTTCTCCAATATTAAAAATTTTCCACATTAATTATTCAACTCCACAGCCGATTGGGTGCTGACTGGCAACTCTTTTACAAAAACTGGTTTGCAGCCTGAACATTTCCGTCCTAGGAATCTCTCAATTTACCTGCAACTCCCACATAACCTTTATAAACTGAAAATTCAATCTCAATGTTTCAAATTTATACCTACAGTATAAGAAATATTCTTGATTTTTCTGTAGGAACAGATAATATATACTGTATTTTTATTTCTGGGAATATGAAAAAAACAGAAAAATGGGGGAGCGTGGGATTAGGAAAATACACAATACAAATGCAAACGGTATAGAGCTGACAACGTGCAGAGTGATGGCACTTCTCTGCTCTGCTGTAATTGCGGCTGTGGGAACTGGCTACGGAAGCCTACGTGGGACATAAACAGCTACCAATTCGAGCAACGCGTTTTGCCGAGTAATCGGCTTCCTCAGGCTCATTACAGCAGAGCAGAGAAGTGCCATCACTCTGCACCCCGGACGCGGGGACGGAACTACCTGCTGTTGGGGCTCGTGACTGGGCTACGTGGGAAGGCCAGGGGTCCATTATTGTGTATGTGAGTTCTCTTTCTTTATATTTTATCAATAAATGCCATTTTTTTAAACCTATACTGAGATTGTGCCTCACTTGTCCCCCCTTTCACTGCGGAACCGGGGAGAGACACTCTCTGACTTCAAGCAACTGGGGAGGGAGTTCCTGTTGAAGTACTGCTTGAGGGCAATCCCCCATGTCCGGTCTGATAATTTGGACGGGTTGAGTAAACCCCAAAGACACCTAACCTCCACCATTACTCACACTGGGCCGTGTGAGTACATATGTAATAACATATTGCATATACCCTATTGATTTTTATATATCTGCATTTGGAGGAGTCAGGACTCATCCTTAAAAGATACCTATTTTTATTTTTGCTTACACAAGGCCGTGTAAGTATATCATTATGCTATAAACTTGGCCCCCTAACCACTATATCAGAACGTTGTCAGCTCTATACCGTTTGCATTTGTATTGTGTATTTTCCTAATCCCATGCTCCCCCATTTTTCTGTTTTTTCATGTTTCTATAAGGGCTCTGGATTATCCTTACTCTGGGGTTGATGCAGACGGGATCTAAGGGTTGTCTCTAAGTACCTAAAAGAGACCAAATTCTATTGGCTGTACTGTTTCATTGTAAGCAATATTTTCTGAGACTCAAGGTAAGCGCCTGGTTTTTTCTTGGTTTTTATTTCTGGGAATAGAAAGAGTTAAAGCAAGAACCTAATAATCAAATTTTACCAAATGTACAGTACCTGTTTTTATACCTGCAAAAAAGACATGAATTCCCTTCTAAGGGCATCACCTTTGTTCTGGGCAGATAATATTCTCAACTCTTCCCTGAATGTTCCTAGGATGGTCAAATGTAAAAATTATTTTATTTAATTACATCTTGTGTGTTTAAAAGCTTCAGAGACATGGAATACATCATTCAAGGAGTTGAAGAAACTTTCAAGATCTTACAAACACAGATAAAATGTTACTAGATTGTTAGAAAACACCCAAAACAGGCCAGCTTCACTGCACATTAACATTAACCTCTCAGGTTTGTGTCCAAGTTGTACATTTTACAAGGCTAACCTACTCCATAATTTATGAACATGTAGGAAGATAGCAAAGTTTTGGGACAAGATGACCCAGTTCCTTAGATCTGTCTTTCATCTATATATAAATAAGAACTACAAAGCATTCATTTTCCATAGTTTGACAGATTGGGAACAGCAATCTCGAAAAGATATTCCACAGGTTGTAAGGGTGATAATTACGTTAGCGAAAAAATGAATCTTCAAACATTAGATTGATAATTGTTTATTAATTAGTTGAAAATTGAAATCTAAAGTGCAGATGCAGCCACGAGTATCCGAACACTTGCCTTGGAAAATCTGGGGCAATCTCCCAGTAATGCTGCAACATTTCGGTGACGGACTAATGGCCCATCGGATTAACACAGAATGTGACTGCCAGGGACCCCGCTGTGTTATTCCAATGGGCCATTAGTCTATCAGCAGAAAGCTCACAGAAATGTTGCCGCATTTCCCCAGACTTTCCAATGCAAGAGTTCGGATACTCGTGGCTGCATCTGCAACACTCACTATGACAGGAGGATGAAATGATGGACATACAGAAAGGCTTTAAATGATATTTCATAAAATGGAAGACAATGGAAGCTACCAGAACTACAGTAGTTTGTTACTAACATCTTTGAGGGCACTGAGTGGATTATAATTTAAACAAAATGGAGATTGGAAAGTAGAAGGAAGATATTATTGATTATATAACAAAACAGGTGATGTCATGTCTATAAAACATCTTGAAACAAAAGAGCTGGCAAGAGATAGGTCGCAGATAGGTTACTAACTTTGCTTGATAGATATACGCAGTCAGTTAATTGAAAAAGGGGTATTTTAAATCACAACCTGAGGAAGGGATAACACCCCAAAACGTTGTGTCCTGTCGATCTTTCGCATATCCAA
The DNA here is from genome assembly GCF_040206685.1 of Ascaphus truei. Taxonomy (NCBI): domain Eukaryota; kingdom Metazoa; phylum Chordata; class Amphibia; order Anura; family Ascaphidae; genus Ascaphus; species Ascaphus truei. Next base: position 4,741,772 of record NC_134498.1, read on the forward strand.
TCAATTGTCTAAAATACCCTTTTTTCACTTAACCAAGTGCGTATATCTATTCCTGGATGGAAAACTTTGGCAGATTCCGACAAACAGATACTCAGCATTGTGAGAAATACCTTTTTACTGCAAAATAAATCATAATGGGAGTGCAGAGCAAGAATATCATTTTTTGAACTTTGGTTGATGCCCAAGTCACTTTATACGGGTAAACATGTTATCATTTTTATGTCTCTGCCTCTTCCTTGTCTAGGCTATTTGGTATCTTGTATTTTAATTTATGTAAAAAAACTATATTATGTTCAAGAATATTCCTACATTCTTGTCTTTTATCATTTTAAATATGTTGGTACTTTTCTTTTCCTCTATGTTAATCAAACGATCTACAATGAAACTCAAATGTTTTATATTTACGGTTTTCTGCTAATAAAAAGTTTCTAAAAAATAAAAAAAAGAGGCATTATTTTTTAGAAACTTTTTATTAGCAGAAAACCGTAAATATAAAACATTTGAGTTTCATTGTAGATATATATATATGTAACCATGATGTAAAATGGTTGCAGTCATCTCTCCTGCTGACAGTAAGGCCTGGTAAGTAGTGGGCATGCCAGCAGTAATCATGGAGGTTTGCCCTCACACCCTGGTGAGGTGCCCTATGTATGGATGGGAGTGGTCACAGGTTCTGACTCCATGGTTAGTGATGTCAGAGTTGTGCCAGCCCCAAAGGTTACATAAGGCACAGCACTGTGTCAAAAGTTAGGTTCTGTAGAAGGAGGAGTAAGAGAAGGAGCAGTTCAAGTGTTATGTTATAGTAGCTGAATAAGGAGACTGTGTCCAGGGACCTGGCACAGAATAAGATATCCCTGCGGGGATAGGGAATCCCTAATTTAGGAGGACATTACCTTTCAAAGGGAAGTGCGGTGAACAATGGAGGGCTGATTACACCCCATTGTGGAGGGCAACATGGCCCACCGTACAATAAAGATATTCCTGATTATCAACACTCTCGTGTGCAAGTGTGGAGTTATTGCACAGAGAGGGGCACCACAGAGGAGTTCCTCACCAGGACCATCCCCATGCGGACGCAGGGATCCTGATGAGGTGAAGGCGCTGCACTGGATATAGGTAGGACTCAGCACACTACCTCAGCTGCCTGTCTGGGTTGGCAAATCCCCACACACCATCATGCGGGAGACTCAGAAGTCCTGTAGCCAACAGGTGCACCACCAGACACTACACCGTAATGGGGACTGGTTAGACCACAGGGGCCAATATGAGATTGGGGGGGTCAGACCGGTTCACAAAAACCGTTACATATATATATATATATATATATATATATATATATATATATATATATATATATATGCACTCCCTTGATAAAGGTCCTGTTCCTAGGACCGAAACGTTGGTGTATGTGCCTGCTTTTTAAATACAATTATTTTTGCTAACAAGTGTGCTGTCTCTTCCTTGCTGTGCTTACTCTGGATTCTCTGGACTCTCTGGTCTGCCTGGTAAGGAGCCTTTGATTTTATTTATATATATATATATATATATATATATATATATATATATATATATATATATATATATATATATATACAAAGATTTATTCTATGAAATACCCCTACACACTAGAGAAAAACATAGTTCATTCAAGGTCAACGTTTCAGTTTCATTCAGATGTTGCTTTTGACAGTAGGGTCACAGCAGGAGCTGAAACACTGACCTTTCTCAAACCTCTCACAGTTATTGTTTTTGTTATTCAATGTAATGAAACTTTCCGATTTCCCACTATCACAGCAGCACAGTGACATTTAATCCATTGTTAATTACTGTGCATTCATTTTCTAAATGCATTTCTTCATTAGTTATACCCCCTGCTGGTCTTTGGTGAGTTGCATTTAAAAATACAGTCTCACTTAGGAAGAAAATAAAATAATGGCTGTGACAGGTTTCACGGGCTAGATCTTGGTGATTGATATGGAATAGTCTGATAAATGCTTTTTATATAATATTTGAAAACTGTCTTGGAAATGTATGTAAATTAAGACCTGAGAGTTCTAGTAGTTTGTCTATCTTCTGCCTTTTGTTTACATTTTTACTCCATTCTTCCCATCTCTTTCACACTTGTATATGATCAAATCTTCATATCTGTATTTTTTTTACACCAGTACTGTGCAAAGTAATTGCTATTCTTAACTAGGTGTTTTGATTGGACAATTGCATATTGTATTTATCACTTGGAGCATAATTGACTATATTTCCTAAGCTGTCTACTGCAGTATAATATACTCAACCCCTAAAAATTGTCCAAAATCTATTTTTCTATTAAAAAAAACCCCCAAAATTAACAAGCAGCCCGGTGATTGCAGAAAACCCAAATGGTCCCCGCCCAAAAAAGAGAGGGAGCAACGCTACCTGTTCCCCCCCCCCCCCCTACCCTTCTGGCATCAGTTCCAATCACGAGGAACAAAATGGGGGAAAGCCACGCATGAAAATACAAGCCTACGTACCACGCAAACAGATGTCTGATTCCAGTCACGGAGAGGTGGAGCACGGTGACTGGGTGGCAGCTGCGGTGGAGGCTAGTGAATACCTGGGAATGTTTCAGAGGCTGTGCGGTTCGGAGCGACATTGGAGTCACGTGACCATGTGGGGAGGGGTGAGGAGTACTGCAGAGTAAAGGATCCGCCACAACGAAGGAGACGGACGGAGGGGTTGTTGCGCTAAGAGTCGTGTTACAGAAATGGGAAGATAATCTCAACCCCCTCACTCCCCCTGCAAGCCAAGGAAGATCTGGTCCGAACAAGAAGCAGGCAGCTTCACTGCAACAAAGCCCCATCCATCCTTACCCAGGCCCCAAGAATCACCTATGGAGCCAGAAAAATATAACTATACCTACATCTGAATGCTTGATAGCAATAACACAAACAGAGGGGACTCCTCACCTCCCATCACGCTTGCCTGAAGAGAGGAGGAGTACAAGGGGAGCTGTTGACTCAAAACACTTCCAGGTTAGAGAGCTCCCTCAATTGTTCTGAGTGAAATAAATACAAAAAACTTGTTAAAAAAAAGGGATTAACCACAAAAACATAGAAAGTCCCGCATACATGAGACCCGACCAGATGTATGTGTGAGCGAGATGCCTGATGAATAAATGGCCTAAATAAACTTAAAATATACCATACCTGGATAATTCAGCCCTAATTCCTTAGAAATACCCAATGACTACCTATGCCGAATAAACAGCCAAAAAAAATCACCAGGAGTCTTCCCTCTTTTTCAAATAATGCCAAACGGGCTAATGGTCAAGAAGTGTCTAACTCAGGCGGTGGCTCGAAGGCAGAGTCAGGCTCCAAAGAGCACATATACACTCCACTCACTCGTAAAGACATGCTAGGATTTGTTAAGGACATTCCAAGTTCTTTGCAATACATACATCGCAGCCTAGAAGATGAGATTGCCTGTATAGGGGACCAACTTTACGCAGACATCTCCATCTCTTCATATTCCTTTTACTAGAAACACAAAAGAGAGAATCCAGAAGGACAGAGCACATAGGCTTCCCAGGCCAAAAAATCTCAACCCAGCAAAACCATGAGATGTGATCGTCCATTTACCCTACTTCCGTGTTAAGGAGGAGATCTTGAGATCTGTCAGATCCATCCCTCAGACAGAGCAAGACAAGATCCAACTACTTATCTTCCCTGACCTTTCCCAAACTGTGCTAAATAAAAGGAGAATATTTAGTATAAGCAGGTCACCAAAACTCTGTGCAGCAACCAAATCCGTTATCGCTGGGGATTCCCCTGTAAATTGCTGTTCACCTAGCAAGAAATACTGCATGTTTTCTGGTCACCAGAAAAGGGTGAAGAAAAATTAAGGTCACTTGGTCTACATGAACCAAAAGATCTGGAGGCCACCCTTGAAGCCCAGCCCCTACCTAAACCACAGCACTCGGCATGAGTGAAGGTCTCAACACCAAGGCAAATGAAAATGAAACCTACCAGAGATAGCAGAGCTGATCTTATCTCAAGAAGGTACGCATGTCAGTTCCCCAGGATACAAAGGGTATTAGGGTGCTCAAGACATTAGATATTATTCAGTATTTCATAATATATAAACACAGAACTCCATAGTGGGAAAATAAAACGGATAATATAAATTCACAGTCCTGAGATAATAACTTGATTGCAGTGTGACAAATATCCCCATAATTTTGAAAAGAGTGAGGTACTCCACACATCTAAAAACTCATTGGGGGTGTCTTCAGTATAATCCTCAATCAGGAAGGTACTCACATTTATCATGAAATAGATGACCCACTTCAGGAGACCTTTCTGTGGCGTGTTAGCTGCTGTAGTAACTTCAATGTAGGAAATAAGCAGAGCAGAACCAAGGGAATAGGGACCAAAACAAAAATGTTTTATTGAATCATAAGTAAAAAAAAAAAGGAGGTACTGTGTACTGTGTACCTCCTTTTTTTTTTACTTATGACTCAATAAAATGTTTTTGTTTTGGACCCTACTCCCTTGGTTGTTCGCTGCTTTTTCCTCTTTTTTTCATACTGTTCCCCAGGATGACTTTTGCTAAGCCTCCCTTGCTAAGACTTTTGTATTGATAGTAGGCCAACAACACCTTACTTGTACAAGAGACAATCTCCAAAGTTTAATTTTCAGCCTTGTATTATATATTAGTTATTAAGTGCTACGTTTCCAGTATGCATCTCCCACAGGTGGAATGTTTGGATTTGAATTGACTATCGTTTTTAGTTACTTGATGTTTAGATGTTTTCACTGTAGATTTTTACCTCCGCCACACATTCCGACATATATGGCTACTTGTCTAAAAAAAACACACTCTTTAGTGTATTTTTCTCTTTTTTCCTAATTTTCTGTGGTCCTGCTCCGAAAAAATGGAGCGCAATGACAGTCCGCTATTGGGCCCTCATGCAAATTTACCCTGATAGTGAGGAGGTTGGTTGCCCCAATGTTTGTGTTCTCCACACCCACCTCTAACATTTCTACCCTCATCCCTTCCCCAACCTCCCAAGCATTTATCATCTCTAGATACTAACTAATATAAGTGTCCTAGCACCAAAATGTCTATAAAGTATGGTAACATATATGCATTATTATCTTGTTTACTATACTATATTTCACTGAAATGTTACCATACCAATTAACATAATCTCTCAAAATACCAAAGGCTTGAACTCCCTTCGAACTAAATGAATGGCTGTGTCTGACACAAAGATTAATCGTTTTGTTGCAGGAAACCCATCTGAAAAAAGGGGACCAGAACTTGTTATTTAGCTAAGATTGCCCTCTGATCTATCACTAATCATCTCCCAGAAATAAAAAGGGAGTGGCCACACTCTTCCACAAGAATTACAATTTAAAAGTGGATAAAGTTAAATCGACCCCTCAGGCAGAATCTTAATCATCACAGGCTGTTTAGATTCCACCAAGCTTACAATTGCAAATATTTATGCCCCTAACGACAACCAAGAGTCCTTCTTCAAAGTGTTATTGAATCTGGTGGCATCTGCAGGGTCTTCTAATCCTAGCCGGGAAATTAAATGCAATTATTGACCCGAACATAGATAAATCTCCTTGTCCCCCTCCATCACAAAATATTGCCCCCTCTGCTCATGGCCTTATTTCTTTATCAAAAAAACTGATGATTGTAGACTCCTAGAGATTAATTAAACCCAACTTTAAAGATTTTTCTTTTTTCGCCCAGCTTAACAATAGCTACTCAGGCATTGATTATATTTATGTAGGCCACAAAATTAGTAGTAATATCTATTCTGTCATCATTGCTCTTTCCGCTTGGTCAGATCTCTCAACAACCATAACAAAACTTGAAAGTCTCACAGTAAACAAACGAAACAAGGTCATGGTCCTTAAATTAGTCTTTATTAATAAACACACAAACTCCCCAATTAGTAGCGGAAGAGCTCATCCAATATTTTGAATTGAATAACACCCCAGAGGTGTCTTCATTCACTATTTGGGAAGCACATAAATCAGTGATCAGGAGAAGAATGATTGCATTAGCTGGAAAAAGAAGAAAAAAAACTAAACTAATTTACATACTAAATCTCGCCAGGAAAAACTACAGACAAATAATCGATGAGAGGCGAACTGAACCTTCCATTTGTGACAAATACAGAAAAGGCCATGCGATGGACCCAACAAAAGTTCTATGAAAAAAGTAACAAGGCAGACAGAATGCTTGACCGCAAATTAAAGCAAAAACAATTATAGGCCAAATCCAGAGTATTTACACAAAAAATTACCTGATTTCCCATAACCCCAAAACAATTTGTAATGCATTCACAGAATGTTATACATCCCTTTATAATCTACCCAGCGCGGTAGGAGAACCAGCTAAGACCAAGAGAGTACAAAAACTCCTAAACTTTTTAGCAAAATGCTAACTCCCCACACTTGAACTGAATCAGAAAACTACTGAACCAAATTAAATACAGGAAGAAATGACGTACCTGAAAAATGGGAAGGCTCCCTGTCGAGGTGGATTCTTTAATCATTATTATAAACAATTCTCCATAATACTGCTCTCACAAAATCAAAATATTTAATGAAATGCTCCTAGGCCTTCCCTCACCAAGTGACATGCTACGAGCAACTATAGTTGTAAAAATGATGGCCACCAGATTGTATACTATCCTCCCTAGACTAATCCATCCGTACCAGGTTGGCTTTGCCTTTGACAACACTAGGAGGACAGTGAACCTATCCATGTGGCAAAACACCATGTCCCTTCACATTATTTTTATTGGATGCCGAAAAAGCGTTCGATACGCTGGGCTGGCAGTTTATGATTTTATGACTCTCACAAATGGAATTCACCCAGTCAAGCCTGCCCATAGTCACCCCTACTAATTGCCTTGGACAAATAGCCTTTAGCCTATCAAAAAAGAGCTGGACTCCAGCTTAGAGACGTCCTTTGGCTCAACAAAAAATTCCAGATTTCAATTAACCATCCCTCCTTCTCTCATGCAGACCCCTCTCTCCTCTTCTACTTGGGCAATGTCACAGGAGACCAGGCATTTACAGCTTTTTAACCAGGATCATAACATTGAGCTAAACAAGGAGGTAAAAAAAATTGTCATTTATTCTTTAGAAACAGATGCACACACAGTGGATTACAATATACAAGAGAAAGAGACACTAACTGGGGGTCTGGGTGAAAAAACTAGCCTTTCCTAGCTTCTACAGTCCATATAACAAAAGTTTGTAGTTGACCGGAACTCCAATTGGCAGGTAGTTCCAACCACCACCGCTGTATCTGCTCTGGAGATGACATAATCCCTTGACCGGGAGATAGTACCAAAGGTCCTGGTACTCTTTTTGGCGTGTAGTTCCAGCCGCGACCGCTACGTTCTCTTTTCAGAACTTGGCCCCGAAAAGTGGGACAATAGAAAATTTCTTGCCTTGAAATTTCTGAAGTCGGCTCGCGTCTATTTCTCCCAGAGCATCTTTTGGTGGTTTCAAATTTGCCGCTGCTGTTTTGGCACTTAGAATCTGAGGACCGGATTGGCTGCTGGCTTTCTTATAGTATTTCAGTCCCATTCATGAAATACTTCAGTCAATCAGAGCGTGGGAGAATTCCTACCAGACAATCAGTCACTTGTCAGTCTCCTGAAGCCGGGCAAGAGTGGATTAAAAATCTGAAAATCATGGGCCAACTTGACACCTCTGCCACCTGTGAGTCATAAGCCACCCGTGTTAGGCGTCTCAAGGTCTGGGCTGGGTGAATGTTAGTCCGATGACTTCCATTCATGCCAGGACAAGGGTACTTGAGTCTAACTCCTCCGCCCAAATGGCCTTAACCCCTTGGCAATCTCTGTGGCTTTCAACTCCGGGACCCGAGCAGACTCAGTGGTGCCAGGCTTGGTAGCCACAGGGTCTCTCAGAACTACAGACTTGGAAATCCCCAGCTCATATACAGTGCATAAAACATTTACCATTACACACAATGTTAAAATAAAAATATTTCACAATTTCTTCTAAGTCCCTTGTTTACTACAGTAGGTTTGACTTAAAAGACACGCATGTTCAGGTATCAGCGCTCCTTGACCTTCCTACAATATAAGAAACTGTTTTAAAAGTTGAACGAAATAATGCTTAGGTTCAATCTCAGAGTTACTTTTCTAAACACATAGGAATTTGGACTTAGACATGTAATCAACGTTGCAACCTTATCGATGGTTGAAGCACCCCAGAACCTCTATATTTGGTTCTGGTGATCTGGGCATATACTGGGGGACCCCCATTAACCTAGGGTCCCCTGACTGTACCCGGGATACACCTATCCCTATGCCCCATTTACCTTTCTGGTCTGTGCTTATGCAGGGAAACCTAGCGGTGAGTTGCACAACTGCTTTCCAGGGAAGACTTTGACCGGCGTGATGTGTCTATATGTCCCTGGGAATATGACCTGATTCCCGGATACATTTTTGGGATGACCAGCAACTCTGGACTCCTATCGAGAGATATTCTGGCAACACTTTTTTTTGTTTCAATCTTTTTTTATTGCGTATACAAGGATGAACACATTTTCACAGATCATATTCCACAGGGGAGTTGACACAGAATACAGTTAATAGTGACCTCATGAACTTCTAATCATAATTTTCCTTTTTTGCATTTCAATTCTAAGTTAATGAAATGATTTGACATTTTGTACATGAATATTTTTCAACTGTGCCCTCAGAATCATATACAGGTAAACCCCGTTATAACGCGTTCCTCGGGGTCCACCCCGAGACCACCGCATTAGTAACGGGGTCGCGCAAAAAAATGGCCGCCGCATCGGCGCATCATCACCCTCCCCCCCCCCCCCGCAGCACCCTTCACCACGCGGGACAGGAGATGGGAGCAGGGATGTCCCTCTGGTCCCCGCTTCCCGCTGTCACCGCGTGACAGCCCGCGGGGCAGGCGGGGTTGCCACCTCTCCGGGTTTCACCCGGAGACTTCGGGTTTGGCATCCTTTTCTCCGGGCTACTGGTTTGTCCCTGAAATCTCCGGGTGGGTGGGTGGTCTTGCCGGCAGTGAGCAGTGGTGCGCTCACGTCAATGACAGGAGCCGGGCGGCAGAGGATTGGACGGCTGTGGTGGAGCGTGCTGCGTGCGCACACACACACGGGCGCTCCCAAGTACCCCCAATTCGGAAGTCAAGTCCTCCTTGACTTTCTTTGTCTCCACTGCAGCCAGCTACAGTTCACTCACCTGTTCCTGTCCTGCCCTGCATTGCGATGCCACGCTGCTCAGTGCTCACTGAATCACACTCTCACTCCATCCTCTCTGGCTCCTCTTTCTCCAGCTCGGGCTGCTGCTTCAAGTGCCTGTCCCCCCACTTCAAGTCTGTTTATTTATTACTAAGGTGCACTGGGATGTATATAAATATATATTTATATATATTTATATTGTGTGTGTGTGTATATATATATACATATATATATGTGTGTGTGTATATATATATATATATTGTGTGTTGTGTGTGTGTGTGTGTGTGTGTGTGTGTGTGTGTGTGTGTGTGTGTGTGTGTGTGTGTGTGTGTGTGTGTGTGTGTATATATGGGTGTGTGTGTGTGTGTGTGTGTGTGTGTGTATATGGGTGTGTGTGTGTGTGTGTGTATATATGAGGGTGTGTTTGTGTGTATATGGGTGTGTGTGTATATGGGTGTGTGTGTGTGTGTGTGTGTGTGTGTGTGTGTGTGTGTGTGTGTGTGTGTGTGTGTGTGTGTGTGTGTGTGTGTGTGTGTGTGTGTGCTGTGAGCAGTGTGTGCAGTGAGCAATGTGTGCAGTGAGAGTGTGTGCAGTGTGCAGTGAGAGTGTGTGCAGTGAGCAGTGTGTGCAGTGAGAGTGTGTGCAGTGTGTGCAGTGAGCAGTGTTTGTGCATTGTGCAGTGTGTGCAGTGAAAGTGTGTGCAGTGTGTGCAGTGAGAGTGTGTGCAGTTTGTGCAGTGAGCAGTGTGTGTGCAGTGAGAGTGTGTGCAGTGTGTGCAGTGTGTGCAGTGAGTAGTGTGTGAAGTGAGCAGTGTGTGCAGTGAGAGTGTGTGCAGTGTGTGCAGTGTGTGCAGTGTGTGCAGTGAGCAGTGTGTGTGCAGTGACAGTGTGTGCAGTGTGTGCAGTGTGTGCAGTGTTTTAAAAAAAAATTAATTTTTTTTTTAAACGTCCTGTATTGCGCTTGTAATAACTTGTACATGCCTGATATACTAACACCACTGTATTCATATGACCATGTAAATACTCACTACTTTTGCAGCAGGCAGCAGACCTGCCCTTTTGAAGTTCCACTCATTGGGTTTCAAGAACAGACCTTCACTATATCTATTATCTACTACGGATCATGCGCAGTTAATATCCTGCCGTGTGTATCACTCACTACAGTGCAGAAAAACGCCATCACGTATTGATTGCGTTCTGAGGCTGTATATTTACAAACTAAATTGAAATCACTTTTCCAGTTTCACAATCAGGTGTACACCATTGGCAATCTTATTGATTTCATTAGTATATTTATAACGGGCAACAGATCTGCCTCACTTTAGGCAAAGGGCATTGTACCCCTCTATAGGCGTTTCTAAATGTGTATTCTCCACCTACTACGGAAGATGCACAGTTAACAGCCCCTCACGATTTCAACCCTTGTTCAGGGAAACGTTCCTAAGATTTGCTTACATCCTGAATTTAGTATACTCACACAGTTGTTGAACACATGTTCACCACAGTATACTCACCAAGAGACCCTCCTCTGTCATTACATAGGTATTTATCCTAATAAGCACTTACCACGAAGATGGGCACATTTACATAGGATTCATTATATACTCTGTAAATTTCTCTGGTACACGCTGTTCTCATGATACCTCCATAGGAGACTCACATCTCCATTAAACAGCACCACCTGGCTACTAGATACACTGAACATTTACACAGCAAACATTGATACTGAGTAACTTTAGCTATTAGACGTATACACTATTACACGGTGTACATCATTTTTAAGTACAATTGAATCAATAAATTGTTTTTATATATACATTTTTTTCCCCTCTGACCATATTATTACATAAAGGTCTGCAGTGCGCCTACATCAGGGATCTTCTGCACCTCCTCTAGGTACACCTTTATGTTTATATCTGCCACTCTCCATAGGCAGCACGCACTTACCATCCAGGGGTGTGAGCAAGGTCTCTTTGCATAGTCCTTGTCTAACATGTCCTCTGCTATTTTGATATTAAGGCTCTTAAACTGGGAGATTTGTTTTTGAGAGCATCCAGGCGGAAACTCTGTATTATTGAATATGGGGGTTACCTGGGATGGGGAGGAGGCCAATGCAAATTTCCTCTTGTTTTTGGACCATACTGTATGTTCCATGTGCAATCCCATCGATCCCAAGTCAAATCTTCTTGCTAACGTCTCTTTAGTCTCATGTGGCTACAGAACCGCAGTAAAAGATAGAGGTGTCACGTAGTGAGTTTAAATTCCTAACCAGCAAAAGGATGCTGGGTTATTATTCCATATTACTATTTGTTTTAGTTGGGCCACTTGATAGTATTTAATAATATCTGGATCCCCCATGCCACCGCTCGTCTTTGGGGCCAAAATTACTGATCTTGATTCTTGGTCTTTTATCTTTCCAAATGAATTGAAATATTCAGTTTTGAATATTTTAAAGCTCAGGCAAGGGAATGTTTATGGGGATGCTTGGAAATAATATAGAAGTCTCGGGAGGATATTCATTTTGGTGGAGGTGATCCTTCCCATCCATGATATCTGTAATGTGTTCCATGCCTGCAGGTCTTTTTTGATTTTATCAAAAAGGGAGGGGTAGTTACATTGATAAAGGGAGTCATATGAGTTTGCAATCTTTATTCCTAGGTATTTAATAGCTGTGGAACACCATTTATAGGGAAGGGTGGAGGGGGGATCATTAAGTATGTCCCTGGGGAGGCATCAGGAGTCTTTTCTCCTGGTATGCATGATTATTATTATTTTCTCCGCATCCCCCGCTCTGGTCTTTATGGATCCTGGACCGAACATGTTGGTGAAGGAAAAGTGATAGAAGGGGGGGGGGGGGGCAGGTAGGGGACGGAAGGAACATGATATGGGAAGCTGATGAGGGGGGAAAAGGGGATCCATGGGGGAGGTGAGATAGGGAAAACCCTGAGAAGGGGGGCCAGAGGAGGAAGGGGGGTAAAGGGGGAGATGGGGGGGGTGGATGCCCGAGGGCAGGGGGAATGCGAAGAGGGAAAAGGTAAGCATTGTTTGATTGGTAGAGACTGGATATTGAGAGAAAGTAGAGCAGTTCTGGAAATATCAGGATTTGGAACACCGCTCTGGATCGATCACTTCCTCAGTCTGGAAGTACTTTTCCTCTCCTCTGGGGCACGGTAGGGGATAGATGACTCTTTCCTTCCCCCTCCAACTGACGGGTGCTGCAGCAATGTCTTTAGTCACATAGACCAGTCTTTCCCTGACTGCGACTTTGATTCAACAGTGACAGGTGCATTCAGGTCTTCCACCTCTGTCTCTAGGTAAATCAGAGGAACTCAATTTTTTGCCTGTTTTGGGGTTCTTCTGGCTTGCTGAACGCTCTGATGCCCTAGGGGGGCCTGAGGAGCCGAGGAGCCGAGGATCCTCTGCTCCTCATTTGTTCTTCTCTCCCATCCGGAGCTGGCAAGCCTAGCGACTTAAGGAATAGGGGGATTTCCTCTGTTCTTGAGATTGATTTGTATTTCCCATTGATCTGGACCATGAGTTTCAAGGGGTACTTCCATCTGTAACGGATCTTGTGTTCAGTTAGCATTTGGGTGAGGGGCCTCCTTTCACGTCGCTTTGTGATAGTGACTATGGAAAAGTCACTGAAAATTTGTAAGACTTCATTTTGGAAACGAATACTTCCCTTTCCCTGCTCGAGAACATGATTCGTTCCTTTGTGGTGTATGAGTGGAACCTTATGATCACGTCTCTACACCTCTTGAGGTCCTGAGACCTGGGGCCCAGTACTCTATGGGCTCTATTTACAGTATTTCCATGTCCTCAGCTCGGAGCTCCGGGACCAGGAGAAGGAACATGTCACAGAGGTACAGGTGCAAAGCTTCTGTGGAAACTGTTTCAGGTATATTACAAATTCGCAGATTCTGCCTGTGGTCTCGATTTTCATAATCCTCTAGGCCAGCGTTTCCCAAACTTTTTTTTCCGTGACCCGGTTATTTTTTAACTTCTCCTTCGTGACCCACTAAAAATGTTATTGCCTATACTGGCCTATAGGTAAAATAAAACAGTTATGAATGTCCATACAGATTTCATATATTCTCACAATCCCCTCTATTCTCTCCCCCCCCCCATTCTCTCTCTGACCTGCACAGACGCACACAGTCACTGACCTACAGATACTCACACAGACATACCAACACAGACACTGATCACGCACAGATACCCACACAGACACAGCCACTGCTGGCCTGCACAGACACACACACAGACACAGCCACTGCTGGCCTGCACAGACACACAGACAGACACAGCCACTGCTGGCCTGCACAGACACACACACAGACACAGCCACTGCTGGCCTGCACAGACACACACACAACCACTGATACACACACACACACACAGCCACTGATACACACGCGCACACACACACAGCCACTGATACACACACAGCCACTGATACACACACAGCCACTGATACACATACAGCCACTGATACACACACAGTCACTTATACACACACAGCCACTTATACACACACAGCCACTGATACACACACAGCCACTGATACACACACAGCCACTGATACACACACAGTCACTTATACACACACAGCCACTGATACACACACAGCCACTGATACACACAGCCACTGACACACACAGCCACTGACACACACAGCCACTGACACACACAGCCACTGATACACACACACACACGCTGACACACACGCAGCCGCTGACACACACGTAGCCGCTGACACACACGCAGCCGCTGCTACTCACGCACACACACACACACAGCCACTGCTACTCACGCACACACACACACAGACACTGATACACACGCCAGCGACCGCGCAGCCACCATTGCCCGCCCCCGCGCCCATCTCCCGCACCAAGGGGACTGGGGAGAAGGGAGCGCCAGAACAGAAGGCACAGGTACAACACCCCCCCTCCCCCTACCACCTCCTACCTCCTATCCAGGGCCACCAACAGAAATCATGGGGCCCGGGACACATGAAAGGAGCAGGACCTCCCGCCCCCCCCCCCCCCCCAAACCCATAGCACACCTACCAGGAAAAAATATCTTTTAGCGCGAAACATTTACTTAACTGTTTTCTAATTGAGATATACAAATAAACAGGTTGCATTGTAATGTTTTTTTCTGTATTTTCAACAAAAGACATGTGACTGCCTGCCTGGGTGGGTGAATGATAGTAGAATAACAGTTGGGTGAATGACGATGGGTGGGTGAATGAGGGTGGGTGAATGACGGTGGGTGGGTGAATGATGGTGGGTGGGTGAATGATGGTGGGTGGGTGAATGACGTGGGTGGGTGAATGACGGTCGGTGGGTAGGTGGGTGAATGACGGTCGTTGGGTGGGTGAATGATGGTGGGTGGGAGACAGTGACTTTGACAGTGACTGGGTGGGTGGGAGACAGTGACTGGGTGACAGTGACTGGGTGGGTGGGAGACAGTGACTGGGTGACAGTGACTGTGTGGGTGGGAGACAGTGACTTGAGACAGTGACTAGATGGACACAGTGACTGGGTGACTGGGTGGTTGGGTGACAGTGACTGGGTGACAGTGGGTGGGTGACAGTGACTGGGTGGGAGAGAGTGACTGGGTGGGTGGGTGACAGTGACTGGATGACAGTGACTGGGTGGGTGGGAGACAGTGACTGGGTGGGAGAGAGTGACTGGGTGGGTGGGAGACAGTGACTGGGTGACAGTGACTGGGTAGGTGGGAGACAGTGACTGGGTGACAGTGACTGGGTGGGTGGGAGACAGTGACTGGGTGGGAGAGAGTGACTGGGTGACTGGGTGGGTGGGAGACAGTGACTGGGTGACAGTGACTGGGTAGGTGGGAGACAGTGACTGGGTGACAGTGACTGGGTGACAGTGACTGGGTGACTGGGTGGGAAACAGTGACTGGGTGGGTGACAGTGACTTTGACACCGACAGTGACAGTGACATTTACAGTGGGTGACAGTGACTGGGTGGGTGACAGTGACTGGCTGGGTGGGTGACAGTGACTGAGTGGGTGACAGTGACTGGGTGGGTGACAGTGACTGGGTGGGTGACACCGACATTGACAGTGACATTGACGGTGGGTGACAGTGACTGGGTGGTTTACAGTGGGTGACAGTGACTGGGTGAGTGACAGTGGGTGTGTGGGTGGGTGACAGTCGACACTGACATTGACAGTGACATTGACGGTGGGTGGGTGGGTGACAGTGACTTGATGGGTGACAGTGGGTGACAGTGACTGGGTGGGTGACAGTGGGTGACAGTGACAGTGGGTGACAGTGACAGTGGGTGTCAGTGGGTGGGTGACAGTGTGACAGTGGGTGGGTGACAGTGGGACAGTGACAATGGCTGGGTGACAGTGGGACAGTGACAGTGGGTGGGTAACAGTGACAGGGTGGGGTGACTTACCTTGCCGCCAGACGCTTTCCCCTGCTGCCCCCGATATCCCCGCTGCAGCTGCCCGGGACGGGATGTGGACTTGGGGGCTTGGGAGGTGGGCTCTGGAGGGGAGCGCGGGAAGCTGGCCGGGGGGGGAAGCGGGCCGCAGTAGGAGCTAGTACTTCCCCCTCCGTCCCACGAGGAGCGGATAGGGCCCTGCTTGCCCTGCGCATACGTGGGGGAATCACTGCCATTTTTTTAACTTGAAGGGGGGATACGACACCGCGCGGCTAGCCTCGCTGCGACCCGGAAATTTTGGTTCCGTGGCCCGGTGCCGGGTCGCGACCCACCATTTGGGAAACGCTGCTCTAGGCAGTCATTGACCTCATGCCTATCCTGTTGATCTCATCCTCTGCTGAGGATTGGGCTAAGCAGATATCCACACAGATTCCCAACAAGCTCTGAGAAACCCCACACATTAAAAAAAATATATATATATATATATATATATATATAGCAACTGTAAATATTACTGTATGTTCATTTGCATGTCTTAGACAGGTCTGCAACCCTGTCTTTCCCCATTGTCACCCAGCATACAGCGCTTCCACTGCAGCAAGGGATTCTGGGAAATGACATGCAAATGAGCACTCAGTGCCACCTTTTGTCTCAAGCTCATATTACACAAGCCAATCCTCAAGCCACTGCATGCTGTTTTAAACACAGCTTTTAAACAGAGGCTGGGATGAGATGCAAAGCCATTAGACCTACTCACATACATGTTTCAACCTTGATGGGTATCATCAGTGTGAGGCTGGTCTTAATGGCTTGCAGGTTTGAGACTAGACTAGGTAATCACCACTGTCATTAAGGTTATGGTGGGTAAAAAAAGTGACAAAAACCCTCCACAGTAAAGCATAAAGCAACTGTAAATATTACTGTATGTTCATTTGCATGTCTTAGACAGGTCTGCAACCCTGTCTTTCCCCATTGTCACCCAGCATACAGCGCTTCCACTGCAGCAAGGGATTCTGGGAAATGACATGCAAATGAGCACTCAGTGCCACCTTTTGTCTCAAGCTCATATTACACAAGCCAATCCTCAAGCCACTGCATGCTGTTTTAAACACAGCTTTTAAACAGAGGCTGGGATGAGATGCAAAGCCATTAGACCTACTCACATACATGTTTCAACCTTGATGGGTATCATCAGTGTGAGGCTGGTCTTAATGGCTTGCAGGTTTGAGACTAGACTAGGTAATCACCACTGTCATTAAGGTTATGGTGGGTAAAAAAAGTGACAAAACCCTCCACAGTAAAGCATATATATATGTAGGCAGATATCCTCCATTTTGTTTTCCATACCCTTGGTGCGTTATGTAAGGGAGTTCATCTCAGCCTTAAGGCTGTTTATTGCGGAGGTCAAGTCCTCTTGAAATCCCTGCCTCATTTTAGAAAACAGCTGCTCCAGGATTCATTGGCCCCTTAAATTCCTTTCTGGATCTCCCTGTAGTGCGGGGGATAGGTCACTTGCTTGTTCTCCTGGCATGCATGCTGCAGCGCCATCTTGGGAGTCAGATTTCCCTGCGAAGTCTCCCCAACATGACAGCGCACCAAACTGGGTAGAGATTTTAGTTTATTCTGTGTTGTGTTGTGCGTCGGGGGAGCGAGTGAGCGGAGCCTGCAGTGTAGATGATGGTGCTGCCTCTGTCTTACCTCGTGTCTGTAGAGATCTTTAGCAGGGAATTTTTTAGCCTCGCAGAAGTGTTCCGCTGTGCACCGCAGCTGTCCCGACACTCAGTCCGGTCCCCGTCGGACTCCTGGAGCTCCGCTGTTCTTTTTTTTTTCCCTTGTGTGCCGCGGTCTGGCTGCTCCTCTTCTATCGGCTCCACCACTCTCCACACAAGACTTTCCCAGAGGGACTGCCAGGCCCACCCACTACTTCGGCCCTGCTGGGTGTTCACAGGGGTAAGGTGATTGCACCTGACATCGGCTCTATCTCTGCCGCTTCCCTTTTCAGCAGGCCCCCAGGATTACACTTACTGTCGGGTTGCTATGGTGTCAGCCCGGCCCCTGTGCTGTCTCTGCCCTCCGTAATCAGCAACTTATGAGTTCCAAGTCTTTTAATTTAGGACCCCAATGTGAAGGTACTTTTATGTTTAATTTCTTGGGATGTTTGGTGCTGATTTTGATCCTTTTTAAGACGAATATTTCTATTTTGACTAAGGAGCCGATCTGACATGCTCCCATTCAGATCAGTGCCTTGGCCACGCCCCCTCTGACAATACTTTCACCGCAAATTCCCCCTGAAACTCATAGCCTGAGAATCTCCACTGGGTAGCACTCCTGGAAAGGTAAAAACATACATACATCTTTTATTACAATACAATTACATACATTGCAGGTACCATACACGGGTTCAAGAGCTGACACTAACTACCCAATATGGCTCAGAGGTAACAAACCTGGCATAATATTCTTAGTAATGGTCTGGTTACCCCCTCACAATCATAGGCAACCGAAAAAAATCTTTTAGGTTCAGAAGAGGCTACTAAGAGTTCAAGACATTCTTATCTAGGGGAAGGCTCACTCCTTTGCTTCACTACAATCAAGCTATAACATTCCTTTGATGGTAGGGGCAATGAGACTCAGAATAAAGGTTAAGCCCAGCCATTGCCCCAATCAATCTGGGTGGATGTACAGGATTTCCCTGTAAATCCATCCTTCTGTGGCTCATCAAGCCAAATGTATATAATAATGTAAATAAAATCCTTTATTCTATGTCAAATGTGTTGTGTTTAACTATAACGGCGTACCTCTTTGTTCCCTGGGCATGCTAGGCTGGTAATACACTTATCATGCCTGCACGTCCAGGGATTTAGGTTTATCTGGTTCCACTAGGAGGTTGGGGACATTGGAGACTGGAGAAAAGCAGGCCTCCTATCTTGGAGCCATGTTCTGCCCCAGACAGAGAGGCAACAATCTCATCAAGAGATAGCAAGTCAGCTCCCCACCTAGGCAGCCTAAGGGGGCCTCCCGCTCTGTCCCATTCTACGCGACGGCCGCACCTTGTGTCGGGTCCCGGCGGTGTCTCATACCCCCCTGTCAATAGCCACTACACTAAACAAAGGCCTACAACAAAATAATAAACACTTTCAAATAAAAATACTCTGCTGGTGTGGCTGGAGGCTAACTAAAATGTCTGCCATGGCGTTGTAGCTGCACGCTGCGCTTACAGTGGCGACACATTTAATTTGACTGCCGCTAGTTCCGCAAGCCGGGAGATGTCCCGGCTTGCTAGCCGAAAACCCTCGGCGTGCCGCGCGTCACCGATGCGCGGTCACGCGTCATCGGGTGCCTGCGCCCCCTGCACGCGTGCCCAGGGCTCCCCGAGGGAGCCCTGGTGTCCCGCGATGTGGGGGACGGCGGTGGGTGGTTCCGGGGGACCAGGCGGACCCGGAAAGGAGAGGGGGAAGCCCCGATCGGAGGGCGGCTCCTCCGAGGCTTCGGCGTGCACCCGGGACATCCCGGCGCGCGCCAGGTTACTGTCGCGGCCGAGACCGGGCAAATGCTCGAATAAACTTGGCCGCGACAGTATGTCTCCCGGCCGGCAGTAAACCCGATCAGCGCGCCTTCCCGCTATCCACCCTTGCCTCCCTGTGCTGCCTTCCACCTGTCTGCATCGTCGCTGCGAGGAGGGGGGCTGAGAACAGCTGCTGCCTGGATCGGAGCTGTCTGGCTCCTTGCGTTTCAGCCTGCATGTCGACCAAATCCAAGATGGCCGCCGCAGGTTGGATTTAAAGGCACAGCTCCCCCCAGGAACATAAATAAATAAACACCACAACATAAAAAATCAACCTAATCCTAGCCCAGGGGCTGCTGAGGCTGGAGAATAAAAAACAAAAGCAGATACACATGCCCCGGCCACTAGGCAATGTCCACATAACCACTGAAAACCCAAGCATAGATGCATTAAAGTGGCTCGCATGCAGAGGAGCGACACAGCAGACACCGACAAGATTAAATGACTCTGCCCCATTAAAAATATTCTAAAGAGGGGTTTCCGGTGACGTCCTTAGGTATGGTGATGTAGGGAAAGAGCTCCGCGGACCCAACAGAATAAAACATAAATATAACGCTCTCCCGCCAACATCCCCCGACAGAATTCCAGCAAGAGAAACACCGAGAGAATGTCCAAACAACAGAAAAAAGCAGCAAATCAAGGGGTTACTAAGTATTTTTCACCCCCACAGAAAAGCCCCGAGGGCTCTGCAGAAGCCCAAGATGGCGCCGGAGCACGCGGCCCACAGGCCCCGCAGAGCAAATCAACATGGCCCAAAAAGACAGCTGCACCGGAGGAACCTGTAACCAGAGCCTACATGGAGGACCTAATGGCGTCCATGCACACGAAATTACAGGCTTCACTCCAAGCGGATCTCAGAGCAGTGGCAGCGGAGCTAAAGCAAGACATGCAGGGCCTCACAGAACGCACAACAGGCTTGGAGGGGAAGCTGGCAGAATCCTTCGCGCGACAGACTGAGGCCGAGGAGGAAATCGTCCGCCATGGAGAGGAAATCCAATTGCTAAAAGAGGGCCAAGAGGACCAGGAGAACCGGAACAGGAGGCAGAATTTGCGCATCCGCAATGTCCCTGAAACGGTTCTCCCGGGTCAAATCAGACCTTACCTCATGGAACTCTTCACATCTATATGCTCGTCTCTAGAGGAAAAAGATCTCGAAATTGACAGAGCACACAGAGCCCTGGGCCCGCGATCAGAAGATCCAGGCCGAAGACGTGACATAATAGTCAAAATGCACAGCTACACGATGAAAGAGAAGATCATCATAGCATGCAGAAGCTCCTCATCAATTACCTTCCAAGAAGAGGCCATACAGATTTTCAACGATCTATCTCGCATCACGGTCAACCGGAGAAGGGAGATGAAGCCCCTCACTGTGTTTCTCTGTGAAAATGAGGTGAAATACAGGTGGGGCTTCCCATTTTAACTTACCGCAAATAATGGAGGCAAGTTTCTCACCATCCGACGGCCGGAGGATATGCTCCCTTTCGCCCGAGCGCTGAGCCTATCTCCCCCAACTGCATGGCTGCCTAACTCAACCCAGACAGCCACGCGAGGAGGGGACGCAGATGGCGGCCCTGCAGGCACCACAAATAGAGCGGTGCATCAACGCTCCACCACAAATAAATTAGCTAGCGGCAAACTGAACTCCGACATCCGGTTCCCACACTGATTGACTCACCTCTGAATTGCGACAACAGCGGAGCAGGAGAGGATGGTACCTCGGATGTGGCACACCAGCCCTGGATGTCCTGCGTCTTGCGGATTCCTCAGCAACAGACCGTCATCACGGCCTTCCAGGCCCAGATGTTCTGCACCCGGCCGGCAGCATAATGCCCCTACTGGAGTCTGCTCACCTGGGGCCCAGGCTGGGCGGCCAGGGGAGCGAGTAGCAGCTGGGGGGATCGATACCCCTGCAGAGAAGACCGCGTGGGCCCACGCATATGCAGAAGCCTCCAGGCTTGTTTTTCAAGGTGGGGCGGGTTAAGCGAGCAAAGAGGGCCCAGAAAGGGAATGGGACCCCACACCCGATTAAGGAATCCTCAAACTGTGAGTACACCAACCCCCCCTTCCCTCCCCTACGGAAGGAGGCCGCATAACAGAGACCCCGCAGACTAGAGGGTTTAGCCCGGCGGCTGCCGTGGTATAAATACCCAGGGACCGGGACACAGTTTGGAGAACGGGATCGGTTCTCTTTCCCTTCCCACATTTGAAGGAGCATCAGCGCATAAGTTAACACTGACATCCCTGTTTGCCCACCTCCCCGCTGATGTTAGCACCGAGTATTATTTGTTGAACTTGATAATATGTTAATGTGATAATGGGACTGTTTTCTCATGTTCTCTAATATTTCATAAGTGTTCTACCAGTGACGATAAGTGCCAAGATCCAATCCGCAGGGAAACGCTTAGAGGAGCCGACATCTAAACTAGATACATAAGGGACATAGATCCCATAACAGATGATACGTATCCCTCCCCCCCACATCTCCCTCCCTCACCCCCTCCCTTTCCCCCTTCCCCCCCTTCCTTACTCCCCCCATTTACCCCTCCCTCCACAATGGATTACCTAAACTGAGAGAAGCTTACACCATGCTACCAAATAACACCACATATAGCAAACATAATTGCATCTCCCCCTGTTCTCCCTCCCCCCTATCAACCCCCCCTCCAAACCCCTCCGCCCCCTCCCCCCTCATTCCCCCCCTCCTTCCCCCTCCCTCCCCCTCCCCCCTCCTTCCCCCTCCACCACTCCTCCTTCCCCCTCCCCTACTCCTCCTTCCCCCTCTCCTTCCCCCTCCCCCCCGGCCCACACTCCCCTTCCTCCCCTCCCCCCACATCATCCCTGAAAGGACCAGGAGACTGCTGCTACACCTCTCTAAGCATCACAAACACTCCATAAGGGCGACCGCAAGACACTAACTGAGAGGACGAGGGCCCACATGAAGCTGGAGGACAGGTCTAAAACAAGAGTAAACGTGTAGTAGTGGTAGACATACCAATGGTTGATGACTGTTAAAATGCCTATATATGTAAAAAGATGCACTGCTTACAGTGTAACATATGCTCACCATGTCTTAAGGTACCAGTGACTAGAGTAAACATATATGCACCCCGTCCCGCTCCCCCCATTCCCATTCCCCCCCACCTTCTCTACCCCCCCTCCCCCTACCCTCTCCTCCTCCCCTTCCCCCATCTCCCCTCCCCCTCCCTCCTCCTCCCCCATGCCAACACTGAAGAGGCTTAGAAACTGGTGATACACCTCTCTATGTGTCACAAATACCCTATAAGGTTGATCTCAAGGTTATTCACTGAAAGTGCCAGGGCCCGCATGAGACTGGGGTGCAGGCCCAAAACGACTGTAAGCGAATAAAGGTATAAACTACAGTGATTGATGATTGTTAAAATGATGAATCATGTCAGGAGATGTACTGCTTAAGATGAAACATGACTAGAGTAAATATGTATGCTCTCTTTCCTGCTCCCCACCCCCTTCCTCACCCCACCTGATTCAAGGTCTACGAAGGAGACCAAATGACAAAAGATGTCATCAATACTCGCCAATGAAAACATTGCCAGATGTTACTTTGTGGTTTTCTGTCTACCAATATGAATCCCCCTCCCCTTCTTAAGCTCCAGGGTTGTGAGACGGATCAATAGACACAGAACGGCTTATCAGCCCAATAGAGTTCCTGTCAATATTCTCACTATGTTACTCTGAGCTTACTACTATCCTAGCGCCCCATCCCCTCCTATACTATCCTCTCCATCTCTTCCCCCACCTCCCCCTCCTTCCCCCTCCCCCAACCACCCCTCACCCCCCACCCCCCATTCCATCCCCCCCTCACGCCCCACTCCATCCCACCCCACCCCCCCTTCCACCCTCTCCCCCACTACACACCCCTCCCATCCCTCGCCCAGGAAGAGTTACCTCAAGCTACTACATGGGTCCGAGCTTTTCTTGCACAGCCGTACCTGGACCACTGAATCCCCCCCTCATTGGGCCATATGCCCAGATGCTGGTACCTAACCCCGGCGGTATCCACTGGAGGTCCATAGTGGACCTCATCCTACTTTACCTCTTGCTGCTGATTCTGTCCCAGCAGACTCTTTCCCCCCTCTCCCCTACCCTCCCCTCACCTCCCCTCACCCCTTCCCACTCCCACCACCCCAACCCCTCATTGGGCCAACCTGAACCGCACATACAGAAAACGACCCCCAGAGGGGATAAAAACGATCTTTGATCTACGATATAAGGATCCACCTGGTGGGAAGGGCGCGATCCCAATAGTGACAACACTCCAGCACTCAAATGGCTAGTCAATCAGCAATCAAACTGGTTTCACTGAATGTGAAAGGTTTGAACAATAATAGAAAAAGAAGACTAGCGCTCCAGGAGCTGAAAAGGTCTAAGGGAAATATCATCTTCCTCCAGGAGACGCACTTTGCATCTCAAGAGCTGCCCAAATTAATTAGCAATGTATTCCCGACGGGTTTCTTCTCATCATTTAACAGTAAAAAGCGCAGAGTAGCTATTCTACTCAGACAAGGAACCTCATTCAATATTACCAAAACGACTTCAGATCCAGAGGGTAGATTTCTAATGGTATATGGCTCGCTCGCGTGTACGACGATCGCCCTGGTCAACATCTATGCGCCAAATGAAAATCAAACAGAATTCCTAAAAACAGTACTAGAGAAGATTGATCCTAACTACCTATCCTCTTTGATTATAGGTGGGGACTTTAATATGGTGATAAACTCCACTGAGGACAGAGTCTCAACTCTGAGTCGCTCACAAAGTGCATCCTCCCAGAAAAGGGAGAGACAATTTAAAGCGATTACAAGGGACTACTCCTTAATGGACATTTGGAGAATCCGACACCAGGGCCAAAGAGACTACACATTTTACTCGGCACCACACCAATCATACTCTCGTATAGACTATTTTTTTGCTACCAAAAATGTTCTCGAAGCCTCCACCAATTCGGAAGTAGGCCCCATTACGTGGTCAGATCATGCCCTTATCACAATCACTCTGTCAATTCCATTTCAAAAATTGACCTCCTACACTTGGAAGCTGAACGACTCCCTACTGAACCTCCCGGCAGTAGAAAAAGAAATTAAAGCAGCTCTTAGGGAGTACTTCGCTCTCAATGCAGGCACAGTCGACTCACCGGCGGTTCTGTGGGAAACCCATAAGGCAGCAATCAGGGGAACTTTTATATCAATTGCATCCCACAGAAAGAAGGTCAAGGTAAAACTAATAACGGATCTGACAAATAAAATTACAAAGCTGGAACAGCAGCATAAAGCCAACACCTCAAAAAAAATCTACAAAACCTTGACCGCAGCCAGAAACGAATTACAGTAAAACAGTCCCAAATGGAAGATGTGGAAAAAGCCCTCACATGGACTAACCAGAAATATTATGACAAGGGCAACAAGGCCGACAGACTTTTAGCTAGCAAACTTAGAGGTATACAGAAACGCTCCCAGATCACTGCGATAAAGAGTGGATCGGGGGAAATAATCTATAATGAGCAGAAAATAGCGGAAGAATTTACCGCATTCTATACCAAATTATATAACCTTAGGGCTGAGGGCGGGAAGGTGGGGATACCCACCTCGGAACCCATTAGTAGTTACCTATCGGATTGCCTCCTGCCCACATTGACAGAGGAGGAAAATCTGATACTTAATGCAAAGATCACCCAAGAAGAGTTGGCGGCCGCAATAAAAACATTAAAAATCTCGAAAGCCCCTGGCCCCGATGGCTTCTCCAATGTCTATTATAAAAGGTTCTCCCCGATTCTGTCTAAACACCTGCTTTGCTTATTTAACTCATTCATGGAGGGCAACCCAATTCCCCCATCAATGACGCAGGCCAACCTAGCCATAATCCACAAAGAGGGTAGGGACCCATTGCTCTGTGGGAGTTACCAACCAATCTCTCTACTAAACAACGATCTTAAGCGTTACAGCAAAATCCTGGCAAATAGACTGAATCCGATATTACCGAGATTAATACACAACGAGACAAGCCTCAGATAACACCCGCAAAATTATCAATATCGTTGATCATGCCCATCTCACAGCTACCAAAGCGGTTTTGTTAAGCTTAGATGCAGAGAAGGCGTTCGACAGAATCGATTGGCTATTTCTTGACAAAACAATGTTGAAATTCGGCTTCAAAGAGGAATACCTAGAGGGGGTCCGAGGGCTATACCGCAGCCCTAAGAAATTCAATATAACAAATGGAACAAGACAGGGTTGCCCCCTATCTCCCCTCCTGTTCGCCTTAACAATTGAACCTTTGGCGTTTAGAATACGAGACAACATAAACATACAGGGGGTACAGATTGGCGGAAAAAACTATAAAGTCTCGTTATTCGCAGATGATGTTATCCTAACATTAACACAACCCCAGATCTCTCTCCCCAATCTCCACA
The DNA here is from genome assembly GCF_040206685.1 of Ascaphus truei. Classification (NCBI taxonomy): domain Eukaryota; kingdom Metazoa; phylum Chordata; class Amphibia; order Anura; family Ascaphidae; genus Ascaphus; species Ascaphus truei. Next base: position 4,767,461 of record NC_134498.1, read on the forward strand.
AGGAATTAAGAGAATTTGGTAAAATATCAGGTTATAAAATTAATAGTGACAAATCAGAAGCCCTCAACCTAAATTTATCAGAGCCAGAGATGCAGACATTGAAACAAAACTTTAATTATAAGTGGAGCCCTTCATACATCAAATACCTGGGAGTACATGTATCAAAGAACTACGGCTCTCTCTACCAAAATAACTACTAAAACTCTTTAAGAAAATTAAAAAGACCTGGATAATTGGGAAAACTACCAGATCTCATGGATCGGGAGGATGATCTCAGTAAAAATGAATATACTCCCTAGATTATTATACTTCTTCCAGACGCTCCCAATCCATATTCCTGGCTCTGAACTAAAAACTACCCAGAACAAAAAATTTCAATTTATCTGGCAAGGGAAGAGACCCAGGGTATCTAGATCAGTTCTTATGGCGCCCAGGACAAAAGGAGAATTGGGGGTCCCAGACATAGCTAAATATTATCAGGCAGCCCAATTAAGACAGGCGGTCATGTGAAACTCGGACCCAGACCAGCTCTGTTGGCTAGCAATTGAATTTCAATACTCCAGAACGCCTTCTCTACCAGCTTATCTTTGGTGCGGTGACAGGGGCACTGATATGGCGCCTAAATTCGAACTGGGAGCGATGAGACACACATGGGATATATGGACGAAAACTAAAATTAAATACCAGCTCTCCTCCCTCAGTTCACAGCTAACCCCACTATTCAACAATCCAAAATTCCCCCTAGGATGCGAGACTAAACAATTCGACATATTCAAATCATTAGGGGTCGGGGCGATCGCGGATCTGCTGAGCGATGGACAGTTCCTGAGTCTGCAAGAATTACGCACCAAATTGAAGGTACCTCACCTAGATACATTCAAATTTCTCCAAATTCGACACTTCCTACAAAAAATGTCTCCAACGTTGAAATTTCCCCCTCCCACAAAATTCGAGAAACTGTGCCAAGAAGGAGCACATCAAAAAGGTCTAATAACGCAAATATATGCTGGCATGGAGAATCCGGCTAATCCAACTGCACACGACTATGTGCTCAAGTGGGCAGCGGAATTGAACATAGTTATAGACCGGGAAGACTGGGAAGACATATGGGACGTGGCCTCAGGAACATCCATATGTACCATGGTGAAGAAGAATGTTTACAAAATAATGTATCACTGGTATCTTATCCCAGTGAGATTAAAGCAAATCTACCCTCTGGCATCAGACCTATGCTGGAGAGGCTGTGGACATAGAGGGCACATGGCCCATATCTGGTGGCTATGTCCAGAGATTCAAAAATACTGGCTTATAATACAAGATTTAATTAAAGAGATCACAGGTCTCACAATCCCTATGGATCCACTGACCTTCATACTGGGCAGACCGATAGAGGAGATCGATCGCCCAGTATGGAAATTAATCTCCTTTATTCTGACAGCAGCAAGATGCTCGGTAGCATACTCCTGGAAGAAGACAGCACCTCCCACAAAACAACAGGTGAAAAATAGACTCAATGAGGTAATGAGGATGGACAAACTTACGGCTTTTCTAAAACGATCTACCGAAGGGTTTTATAAAATCTGGGAACCCTGGATAATTCACTACAAAGACTCAGAATATAATCCCTTGCACCATAACAGAAACAGTTAAGCGTTGGAGGAGATTAGAAGCAGAGCGGCCGGACGAGGGGAGGGATGACCACTCTCTCCCCCCCCTCCCCTCCCCAACTCCCCACCCCCCTCTCTCTCACCATACTTTTTCTCTCTTTCTCTACACCTCATGGACCATAAAGTGGCCATAAGTGTGCTTTCTACCCGCCTAACCGAACAAGGAAAACCTATTTGTATTAGGCCAGAAATGTAACGTAACCCAATGTATGTATAAATGAATATGCCTAATAAAAACCGTAAAAGAGATAGCAAGTCAGCAGTGAGAACATGGGCTTGTAGGCACTGTTTTCATTGGATGGTTTGTAATGCCTGTCCTCCTTGCCTCAGCCTCCCTATCCATCCCCTAGTTTTGATTGGCCAACACAGGCAAGCCCTCGCACTGTTATTGGCCCAACAAACAACATCTGCACTGTGATTGGTCGCCGCCCAGTTCTCCATGATTGCCTATTGAGATGGAGAAGCTAGACAGGCGTGTAGATGGACTAAATGGTGTCCTCTGAGGTTGTGCCAGAGACAATAAAAACCGTAGCTGCTTGCAATTCCGAGTGGAGATTTAAACTTGCTTGCCTGCAATGTGAATTAAACACTTTCTGGAGTTCTCGATACTCCACAGGATTGGAATCTGTGCTGGGCAAGTCATTTTGGTGGAACTAGGTCAGCATGATTTAGAAACATGGCAAGATATAGAGGGGAAAGAAACAGATACCGAACTTGATAGAATAGATGGGGAAATAGCAAGGAGTTATGGAGGTAGAATGGGGGCAGGTGCGAGTTTGGCAAGCAGAGAGACACCCATAGTAAATACAGATAATAAAAGAAAACTTCTAAAGACTAAACCCAATTGGTGCAGAAAGGAAGGAGCAGATGATAATATTACAGTATATTCCTGAAAAAAAAACTTAAATGCATGCTAGCTAATGCAAGAAGCCTGACAGATAAAATGGGGAGCTTGAATGAATAGCTGCAAGGGAGCAGTATGATATCATAGGCATTACTGAAACATGGTGGGATGAAACTCATGACTGGACAGTTAATTTAGAGGGGTATTCCCTTTTTCGGAAGGATCGAGCAAATAGAAGATGAGGTGGAGTATGTTTATATGTTAAACCGGATCTAAAACCTATTATAAGGGAAGATGTTTATGAAGGGAATGATGAAAATGTAGAGACCTTGTGGATAAAAATTAACAGTGGAGGTAAAAGTATAACGGAAATGTTTGTAGGGATATGCTATAAACCACCAAATATCTGTGAGATTGAGGAAGCTAAAATACTTTTGCAAATGGAGAAGGCATCAAAACTAGGTCATGTTTGCATAATGGGTGATTTTAATTATCCAGACATAGACTGGGGCAATGAGATTAGCATTACAACAATAGAAAAAAAGGTTTTTATGGGAGCTTAAAGTTAATTACATGACCCAAATTATTGAGGAACCAACCAGGAGAAGGCAAAACTGGATTTGGTCATATCAAACAATGTAGAAGTAATAACAAATATTCAAGTCCTGGAACATTCGGGTAACAGTGATCATAACATGGTGTCATTTGAAAAAAATTATCTAAAAACTGATTACTTGGGTTCAACAAAGACTATAAACTTTAGAAAGACAGATTTTAATAAACTGAAGACTAATCTACATTGGGATTATGTTTTTGCAGGGAAAAATGTAGAACATAAATGGGCAGTAAAAGAAATAAATCAAAACCAATGTGGCTAAATAATCAGGTAGAGGAGAAAATGGAAAAGAAGAGGAAGATGTTTAGATACTTGAAGTCAGAAGGGATGGAGACATCGTATCAGAATTATAAGCAATGTAACAAAAATTACAAAAGGGCCATCAAATTAGCAAAAATGGACAATGAAAAAAATAATTGCAATAGAAAGTAAGATCAACCCTAAAAAGTTCTTTAAGTAACTTAACAACAACAAAATCAGAAAAGAAAATATAGGACCCTTTCAGTGTGAAATGGGTAGGCAGATTATTGGAGATAAGGAAAAAGCAGAGGTATTAAAAAAGTTCTTTACCTCTGTTAATCAGGGAAGAATCAATTTCAATAGTAGTGCCGCAGGAGGAAGCCACAACCTCTTTATTTATTTTTATTTTTTTGACCAAAAAATAAAGCTTTATTGGGAAAACATAAAATCGAGGGTAGTAGCCCTTCTACGCGTTTCGTGCATGCTATACACTTTATCAAAGGGAAACTTATCAAAATGTGGCGCTCTAAATATTCAGATATCAATCATAAAGAGTATAAATTAATATAACAGTGATACTTATATAAACATATAGGAAGATGCAGCTGTGACCCGGCTGAGGTTTGCTCGGTCAATCCTCTTGGTACGGAATGGCGATGGGGTCTCCGGGAAGCGCAATATATGTAATAAAGAATAAAACAGTGATGGTGCAATATTGTTAAAGCAAGGTTAGTGAATTCAAATAGTGATGACACGGCTTTCTATATATATACTCACAAACGTGTGAGGTTTTGCAGGCACATAAAGGTATCTTTTAAGGCATTCATTCAATCGCCAGGAGATGCAGAGATCAGTGTTTCCCCGTATGTATGGACTCCCAGGAACCTTATTTAAAAGATACAACTGGACATAGTGCAGACTGTATATATAGTTTATCAAAGGTAAGTAAAATCAGTTACACTCACATATTTTCAGATACAGGTAAGCATTTTAGATCGCAATGGATCTCTCTGGCTGGGTCGATGGTGTCTCAGCTTCCCCTCTCTCGTGGCGTGCGTTCCACCAGTGCGTTCCAGACACCGGAAGTGATGTCATCCGCCGCGTCCACTTCCTGGGGTTCCAGCCGTCTCAGGGATAGAGCGTCACTCTACGCGTTTCACCACATAGGTTTCATCAGGAGTGACATCCTATTGCTTAATGGGGATATATATACCCTCAATTCTATTCTTATTGGTTGTTAATACACCTGATTTTGTTCAAGTTAATCAAGCATGTTTAAGACTATAGTGGAAATGGAACGAGACTATCTCTGTACCGCATATGTTATTTACTCATCTATTGACAATAATAAAGTGCAATTGACATACATTTTATACAATAGATCATAAAATATACATTTTATACACTTGGTTTAAAATACATTTATTGTGTCCTCAGACCATATTTGACAATAAAATAATAATAAAATGATTATAAAATCAATTTTTGTTTAAAATGTTAAAATAACTAAAGTGCAATATTTAAACAACAAGTTTAAAAACAGACAGTCAAGGGAATCTTCCCTATACTAGGGGGATGGAGATAAAAAGTGCATACATTATTTTGGCAAAGGCAGTTTCTAAAATGAGAGTAAAAACAAATGATTAGTTCATTTTAAAATCATAAAAAAGGTTTCAAATCGAAATCTAAGTTCAGACCGGACGGAGACATAGTTTTTAATTCATACATCCAGAATGACTCTCTTTTGATCAATGCTGTGTGTCTGTTTCCCCCTCTCCAATGGGGCATAACTTGCTCTATTGCTTTGAATTTTAACCCTTTCGGGTCCGCGTTATGTGCCATTAGAAAGTGGTTTGGAACACTATGGGTTGTCATTTTTCTTTTTATATTCCCTATGTGTTCCAAAATACGTGTTTTCAGGGGTCTAATGGTTTTCCCTATGTATTGGAGACCACACTCGCATTCGATCAAATATACAACAAAGTTGGATCTACAGTTTAAATGATGTTTTATATTGTATATCTTCTTAGTAATGTTAGACTGGAAGGTATTAGTAGTTTTACAACTGTAGTGGCAGGCTGTGCAAAATTTGCAATCAAAGAATCCTTTAGGGGGATCCAACCACGTGGGATTTTTTGTGGTTAAGGGACCCCTCAAAGCGCTAGGTGCTACTAGTTTCTTTATATTTGGTGCTTTTTTATACACCATTTGGACTCTATCTGGTAAAGAGGTACCTATGATGGGATCATTCTTTAAGATTGACCAGTGTTTATTCAGTATGTTATTTATTTTGTGTGCATCTCTATTGTATTGGGTAATAAAGGGTACTTTCAGTTTGTTGTCTCCACTAGATTTTACTTTAGGAGTTAACATGGACTCTCTTGATATTTGTCTTGTTTTATCCAATGCTTTTTGGATCACATTTGATTTGTAATTCCGTTCTGAAAACTTTCTGGACAATATAGTAGATTGTTCTTCATACACCTCATACACTTTATCAAGAAGTTTCACATCACAGAACACAGCCTGTTTAAATACAGCTGACTGCTGGTCTTGGCGACAAACTACAATTACGTCACTTACCGCAATCCTCCAATGCGCCACCGCATCAATCACACATGCGCAACGGCGCGCAAGGGGAGAGGGGGTGGAAGTCCCCATCTAGGTGATCAAATGACCCCGCATCATATGGAGGTAGAAAACTCACCCAATGCTGATAGGCGTCATGATCCTCCCCAGTGGAGGATCTCCCTCCCCCACGTCATCCCTCGCATGCGCAAAGAGACGCAGGGACGCAGCTAAGGACCTCCCCTGCTCGTAGGTGCGCACACACCCCCACACATCAACCATACAGACACAAAGGCCTGAAGGGAGAGGGGGAGGGATTGCGCGTGCACCCCCCACAGCGGGAGACCCAATTGTAAATAAAAGCAACAAAACCAGCAGTGGCTGTAAAAACACATTAAAACTAAATACAAATAACACAAAAACTTAAAAATAGTTATTAAAAAGGAATATATACACAAAAAACATCAACAACCCATGCACTCCACCCGAGTGTGAAAGACACACCACCGACGACGACACACACCTCAGCAACCCCAACATAGCCTACAATACAACACTCCCATAGGGATCAACCAGCCGACACCCTGACCAGAAAGAAGAAAAAAGGAAACCGACACATACATCCACCAATGCAGCCAGGACCACCCCAGGGCAAAAAAAGAGAAAGAAAACCACACGGTCCCCCACCAATACCAACCATATGTATAGACCACAATCGACCGCAAAAAAAGGCTGGGGAGAAAAGAAAGAACAGGAAGAGGAACCAGAAAGCACAAAAAAACAATACCATGCCCCCTGGTTCCTCCCTCCACCCCCCCCCCCCCTCCCGAAACCTCCCCCCCTCGGCCAACCATGGTCCACACATATAATCAACACTAGCGAAAGACCACATGGTTCCCCCTCTCCCTCCCCCCTGCCCCGAAACAATCCCAACCACATCAGTGGACACATGCATCAACCTTCCCCCCTCCTCCCTCTGGTCAAAACATCAACTGACCAATCCCTACAAGAATGCCACCTCACAAGCCACACTAGGACCATGGAAGCATGCACCATCACCAGCAGCATGCCCCCCACACCCAAGCAGAGCACACAAGCCACACATGCCTTCTACACACACATTCCCCCCTTTTTTTTTTAACTTGTATTTTTTATTATTTTTCCAAACTGAAAACAAAGGGGAAAACAAAAGAGAGGGGGGAGGGGTGGGAAGCGGGTACAGAAAATAAGAAGGTTTGGGGGAAGGGGTAGTAGGGTGTCATCTATCATACGCTCCTCGAAGGAAGCGTGTATACAGTTACACTTGAAACATCCTTAATCAGAACTAAGTCAGTTTACCCAATAATAATTTCCTTATTTCGTCGGTCCTATTGGGTTTTTCCAAATGTATGTCTCCCACGGATCCCATGTTGTCAGGAAGGTGTGGTGCCGATCGTGGATCAGGCTTGTGAGTCTCTCCATTGTCATTATATAGTTTATCTTGTGTGATACCTCGGTGATAGAGGGGGGGGTCGTTCTGCTTCCAGTGTTTTGCTATTAGTGTTTTGGCTGCTGATAGGATCTGTGTTATCAAGTAGTCTATTTTTCTCTCTAGACCCTCGTTGGGTTTTAGTAGGAGCACTGTTTCTATGTTCCAGGGTAGGTCCAGGCCTGTTACCCCTTCTATTAGCCACCTGATTCTCCCCCAAAAAAGGATTATCTTAGGGCAAGACCACCAAATGTGCTTAAATGTGCCTATTTGGCCGCAGTTGCGCCAACACATAGGGAAGGTTAGTGGGAAAAAAAGTGGAGGCGCGCTGGGGTATAGTACCACCTGTGTACAGTAGGACCTTCAGATTTGTATCCCTGGTTGTTGAGCACCGAGAAGCCCTGGCTATCCTTTCGTATATTTCTTCCCAATCCTCTTCTTCTAAGGGGTTCCCAATATCGCGTTCCCAGTCCGATATGTTTTTGCTTGTTTGGCCTTCATTTTGTTTCAATAGTGTCTGATAAAATTGGGCAATCATCCCCCTGTTATAGTGTCCGCTTTGGAACAGACTCTCAAAATTGGTGAGTGGTTTGTTCCAGGTGTCTCCGGGTTGTTTCAAGGTGACAAAGTGGGCCAACTGCATATATTGGAATATTTGTGTACTTGAAATATTGTATTCCTCTCTTATCCCCATAAATGATTTGATCTTGCCTCCTCTTTGCATGTCTCCTAGCTTGGCTAGTCCTTTCTCATCCCATTGTTTAAAGATGTTTGAGTTATGTGCTGGGGTGAATTCAGGGTTAGATCTGATTGGTGTTAGGGGCGATGGAATGGAGGAGATTAGCTTGTGTTTGCAGTTTTTATCCCAGATATTCAAGGAGTGTAGTAAGACTGAATGACTTCTATAGTTTGGCTGCCTATTTGCCTTGTTTACCCATAGGAGAGATGCGAGTTCCTCATACCCAGCTTCCGACCTCTCTTTGTCCACCCACGGTGTTTTTCCTGGGGTTACGGACATATAAATTAGTGGGCTTATTCTGGCTGCTTCGTATTATTTAGCTATGTCTGGTTGACCCAGACCTCCCCGGGTCAGGGGGAGGACCATCAATTTTTTCTTGATTCTGGGTTTTCTCCCATTCCAGATTAATTTAGTTATCGCTCTTTCCAGGTCTCTTATTACATAGATTGGGATGGTTACTGGAAGCACTTGGAATAGGTAGAGTATTCTGCGTAGCAAGTTCATTTTTACTGAAATAATCTTGCCCGACCAGGATATCTGGTATCTTGACCAGGCCTCTAGATCTTTTTTCAAGCTTTTAATAAGGCTTGGGTAGTTTGCTCTATAGATGTCATCATATTGTCTAGTAATGTACACTCCTAGATATTTCATTTTGTCTGGCATCCATTTTATTGGGAATGTTTTCTTTAGTGCACTTTCTGTTTCTCTAGGTATGTGTAGGCCTATAGCCTCTGATTTAGTGTGGTTCACTTTGAAATTTGATAGTTTGCCAAATTCGTCTAATGTATCAAATAGGTTTTTTTAGAGAAGTTTCTGGGTTAGTCAGGGAAAGAAGAGTATCGTCCGCGAATAAGGACACTTTGTATATAATGTTGCCTGTAGGCACTCCCTCTATCCCCTGGTTTTCTCTAATCCTTGATGCTAATACTTCAATGCACATGGCAAACAGCATAGGTGAGAGTGGGCATCCCTGTCTAGTTCCGTTAGAGACTTGAAATGGTGCTGAAGTGTAGCCTGAGGTACGTACTGTAGCTATTGGGTTGGAGTATAACGCTTTAATGCCCATGATGAAATTTTCGTGTATGCCCATCTCTCTGAAAACTCGAAACATAAACGACCAGTCCACTCGGTCAAAAGCCTTCTCGGCATCTAGCCCCAGGATCAGGATTGGACGTTGGTTCTCATTACTGTTGTGAATTATATTAATTATTCTCCGAATGTTATCGGAAGCTTGTCGTTATGGGGTGAACCCCACCTGGTCCGGGTGGATCAAGGTGTTTACTGTAGTACTCGGTTCAATCTCGTTGCTAAAATTTTGGCGAATAGTTTTATGTCTGTGTTGATCAGAGAGATGGGCCTATAGCTAGAACATAACGCAGGATCTTTCCCTTCTTTTAGTATGACGACAATGGAGGCTTCTAAGGATTCTTTCGGTGGGGCTTCACCATCTAGAATCTTATTGAACCATCGGACTAGGTATGGTTTCAGTATGTTTTCAAATTTATTGTAATAGAAGTTAGTGAACCCGTCTGGGCCTGGGGCTTTAGAGTTCTTAAGGAATTTAATAGCTGCTGATACCTCCTCTGATGTTATTGGGGCTCCTAAATGGGCAGATTCTAATTTATCTAGTTTGGTTAATTTTGATCCTTTTATTTATTCAACGAGTTTTGTTTCTAGCTCCCTTTTGTCTCGGGCTGGGTTTGTCAGGTTACATAGGTCGCTGTAGTATTGAACGAACTCTTTGTTAATTTCGGCTGGGTTGTAAGTTAAATTATTTTGGTTGGTTTTAATGCTACATACATTAAGGCTCGCTGTTTTATTTCAGAGTTTGGCCGCCAGTTGCCTGTCTGCTTTGTTGCCTTTTTCGTAAAAGGTCTGATGTGTCCACCTCATTGCTTTCTCGGTATCTTCTATCAGTATACCTTTGAGTTCTGATGTATCTTTATCGATCGTGGCTCTAACGGTATCAGTTGGATTTTGTTGATAAATCTCTTCGTTATTTCTAATGCTATTATTGAGGCTGTTTATCCACTTTATTTTCTCCCTTTTCTTATAAGAGGCAATACTGATTACCTTGCCCCTTAGAGTGGCTTTGTGTGCTGCCTATAGTGTGCAGTCGCTGACTTGGCCGTTGTCGTTTAGTGAGAAATAATCTCGCATGGCGGTTTCTATGGCTTTTTTGTTTTTTTGGATCCTGAGTAGGAGGTCATTCATACGCCCGAGTGTGCCTGTCGGCCTCTGGTGCATGTCTCTTATGGTTACCGGGGCATGGTCTGACCATGTTATATTGTCTATATCTGCTTTTGTTATCCGGCCAGCCAATTCTCTAGATATAAGGATATAGTCAATGCGGGTGTATTGCCTATGTGGGGCCGAGTAGAAGGTAAAACCTTTGGTTATGGGGTTCATTAATCTCCAAGAGTCGACCAACCCGCTCATTTTTATGTTTTGTTTAAGGGCGATTGAGCTCCTCAATCTCGAGTGTTGCTCTTGGCTCGTGAGTCTCACCTTATCTTTAGTGCAATCTATAACTGTGTTAAGATCACCTCCAATTATTAAGTAGCCCTTCTTGTTCTGGTTTATTATGTCGAAGACCTCATTGATGAAACTCTCCTGGTCGGTATTAGGGGCGTATAGGCATAATAGCGTTAGTTCAGCTGTGCCCAATTTGCCTTAGACAATTAGCATTCTGCCGATCTTATCTCTTTTTATTTTTTCTACTTCAAAGGGGACGCTGGTTCTAATCAGGATGGCTACTCCTGCTTTTTTATCTATCGCTGGTGAGTGGAAGATTTGGTGGAAATTCCTGTCTCTTAACCGGGCCGTATCTTCTCTATTTAGATGTGTTTCCTGGATCATATGTATGTCGCTTTGCCTACAGGGTTTTAACCTGGTATGGGGAAGGGCCCTCTGTTGCTTTGGGCCTATGACTCTGCATTTGGGTTGTTTGGGACATGCAGAGGCAATAAAAAGTGAAGGGTTGTGTGTGGGGTGCAATGTGGTACTTGCAGTCTGAAAGGTTGCGAACGTATACGCTCATCGTCTCTGCTTGGACCCACGTCGGTGGTCCGGTTTGTTGGGTGACCTTCCTGTCTAGTGAGAGAAACTGGAACTAGAACACCTATATAAAGAGATAAAACACAACAATCAAACTTTTGGAACAATCATAACATAAAATGGAACACGGTTATATTGTTAGTGAAGCTAAACAAAGTCTTTAGATGAATAATAATGGCTTATGCCTGCTTCTATCAAGTGTTCAGTTGTTCTACTCTTTTTTCTCTCCCTTGTGCCCCCCGTTGCTCGCAGCCTTCTATTTGAACTGGCATAGAAAGTCCGGGGTGGGGGCACCAAGTGGGATGAGCCTGTCTCTCCTATGCTCTCAGAGCTTTGTCAAGTTCAGGTTATCAAGCCTCAGTGTTTGGGGCATGGTAGGTTATCTTGGATTCCTTAGCACTCTGGACCATCTTTCTCATCCCGGCTGTGGGTGTGTCCTCGCTGTGCCGCACTTTAATTCCTCTGGAATCTCTAGGCCCAACACGGATATGAATTCCGGTCCTTCCTCTGGGGTTCTTAAGGTGGCTTGTTTTCCCTTGTGCAAAGCTTGGAGGCGGAAGGGGAAGCCCCATCTGTACCTGACGTCCTTACTTCTCAGGTATCTTGTGATTTCTCTGAGTTTGCGTCTTTTGGCGACTGTTCTTGGTGCAAGGTCTGAGAAGATCTGTAGTTCCGCATTTTCAAAGGTGATCTTGTCTAGGTTTCTGACCTTGTTGAATATTTCCTCTTTGGTGGTGCAATAGTGGAGCCTTGTAATTATATCTCTGGGCCCTCTGTTTTCGAATTCTTTCGGTCTGTATATTCTGTGGGCTCTGTCCAGTTCCAGCTTTGCGTTGGTAGCTTCAGGGAGGATACTCTGGAATAGTCTGTTGAGGTAGGGCTTGATTTCTTCATTGGGGACTGACTCTGGGATTTTACGGATTCTGAGATTGTTCTTCCGTGATCTATTCTCTGCCTCTTCTTGGGCATCCTGGAGTTGGGCAATCTGTTCTTTCATTTGGGATATCTCTCCGTCCATCTCCACTTGCTTTTCAGTGACCTCCACCACGGCTACCTCCAGTCCTGTTGTCCGTTCTTCCACCTCCACGACCCTGGTATGGAGGCTCTGCATTGCGCTTTGCAGCTCCTCGTGGAACATCTGCTTTATTTCTTTAACCCAGGCTTTTAGCTCGTTTCTGATGTCTGGGCTTTGCTCTGCGTCTGAGCCCGAGTCCATTTCCTCTGTGTCTAGGGCTTGTGCTGCTTTACCATTGCCTGTTTGTGAGGGTGTAGCGCTTCTTTTCGTGAAGAACGTGGAGGCTTCTGGTTTCCCTGACTTTGTGGGAGGAGCCATGTCGCCGGCGCTCAGCTCTAGGGTGTGCAAGTGTGTCAGTCCACAATCTTTCTTTTTATGCTTTATTTGTCTGCGTTAGGTTATAGAAACTCAGAGTAAATCTTGTTCTTCTTCTGGGCTTATTTCAGTACCACAGCTGCATCCCCTCACTTAGACCCACGCACTAGCAAAATGTCCAAGTGCATAGACCCTGGGTTTTTGTCGGGGGTTGGGAGAGGGGAGGGGGGAGGGGTCGTGCATGTACGCGGCTGCTCAGCACTTAGTTTCAGGTTTTGATGTTCAGATAGTGCCAGTGTTATGCAGCTTGATGTTCAGTAGGGTCTCCCACAGATCACTCTGGGTTATCCTCTCTCCCCTCAGTTACCGATCACCGGCGGCCATCTTAGGTGTGCAATGTATAACATTTTTAATTCTTTGCTTTAGGGTTCAATGTCTATTTGCTGTGTTCGCTTGTTGGAGGGAAGGGGGAGGGCGGGGGCCCTCTCAGGTATCTTCACTCTTGGCTGGTGTTGTATGGTACAGGACTTGATGGGGGGTGTTAGATAGGGACTGTCATCAACAGAGATCCTATATTTGTGCTCCGCTGGCTGACTTAATCTGCCTCCCAGGCCTGCAACAGCTCACTGTTGTTTGCTGTGCAATGGACGTCTGAGACCTGGGGTGGAATCAAGCCCGTGCAACAGCAGCAACCTTAGGGTCAAACCAGCTGGTCATCTCTCACAGATCCCCTCCGTCGGCCATCTTGTGAACTCCGCACTCTCTCACAACACAATCCCATCTACAAGCACCTTTTGTTTCTGTGACTTCCCCAATAAAGTTAAAGAAATTACAAAGGACTTGGTGTGCTTTCAAAAAGGGATGAGTTGAGCTAGCTGGCCTCATTCATATCCTACATTTGACCCTGTGGTTCCAGTATAGTAAAAACGGAAACCGTGTGCTTTGGGGTCAGCACAGAATAGTCTCCAGCTTCCACAGCATAATGCTGAGAGACAAGCTGCAGTAACACAGCCTTCTGGAAGACCAGGTACTGCACAACAGCTTTATACAGCTACACAGAGCAGCAGCCTCTATACAGCTAAACAAGCAAGCAGCTTTACACAGCTACACAGAGCTGCAGCCTCTATAAAGCAAAGCAAGCAGCATTTGTACACAGCTACAGTACAAAGAGCAGCAGCACTGCAAAACAGATCAGTGCATTACACACAGAACTTTCACTCCCCTATCCTGCCTGAGTCCACGATCTGAACGGCTATACAGTGAGGAGCAAACATCACAACTATCCCTGCGCACGTCCCCACAGCTGAGGTCATAAAGGGCCACACCACCGGACACCCGCCAGGACATGGGTCAGAGCCACAGACACCTGTAAGTACAGTTACCGCTGCAGGACACCGACCAGCACCATCTGAGACAGTCGTCCATCACTGATGCAGGTAACAGACCGCACGCCACACACACAGGCTAAAGGCCTACATACACCTGTAGCATGGCAGAACTCAGACCCTCACCAGACACCACGCAGGAGAGTGACCACTCAGACACTGAGACCTACACTTAGCTATGGAACTGCAACAGGCGCAGGAAGGTGCAAGGCCTAAGCAGACAGTCACACTGACACAAAAGGCCCGTGAAAAATATGAAGCTGACACTGACGCACACCGCGCCAACTTAGAAAAGGCCTGGGAAAATACTGGACTTGAAATGTGTAACGTTGCAAGTGTTGGCAATGATGACAAACAGCTCGAGCAGGCCATAACCCAATTAAGGCGTAACCACTCGTGCTACAGAGTGCGGTCAAAGACATATATCACCTACTGGACCAGGACTAATATCAGAGAAAGCCTGCAAGAAGGAGACTTACAGAGTAATATTGACCTGACACGTGACAGCCACGTGCGGACCGCTATTGCGGAATCTGAGCATAGGAGAAAGGACCTGGCACTGGAGAATGCATCACAGCACTCCAGCACATCCAGGCATTCATCAAGGTCTGCTAAATCAGTGCAATCTAATGTGTCCAGCGCAAGCACAAATGCTATCAAGGCGCGAGCCACCGCAGAGGCCACACGTGCTAAGGCTGAATATAATCGGAAAGAGAGCGCGCATTGAAGAGCAAGAGCAGACAGCCAATGCCGCTGCCGCTTCAGCCACTGCCGCCACAGCCACCGTGTGCAGGAAAGCCAAATTTGACGTGGCCCTAGATGCCCTAAACCAAGAGAGGGAAGCTGCCGCCATAGCCCAAGCCAAAGTCTTAGAAGCAGCCGTGCAACAGGATGGCGGGGAGAAAACGTACAACCTAATAGCTTCAGAGAATCCAACCCAACGCACTGAAGACGTAAGGAGTCTCCTTAGCATCAACACCAGTGCACCGTCTCAACACGAGGAGGGTGACATCAAAGAGGAAGAAGACTTGCTAGATCCACGTGGAGAAGTTGCTGTTCTTTCAAGGGCACACGCAACCTGCGATAGCCACAGCCAAAACAGTGATCCACACGCCAGCACGCATACGGATGCACTACAACAGGCTCGCAATCCAGGTATGCCCACAGGGAGAAACACAGCTCCTCACCCTAACCAGCAGTTATCGTGCGTCCACGCCAAGGAAGAGGCGACCGTAATGCCCCTCCTGGCAACCATATCAGAACAAGACCAACACACCGATGCATCAGGCCTAACAGACATGGGCAAGTACATGATCCGGCGTGACATCATGCAGACGGGACTTACCAACTTTGATGGCCGTCCTGAGAATTACCGAATATAGAAGTTCACAGTCAAGGATGCAATAAAGAGTCTCGACTTCTCCGCAAGGGAAGAACTCAGCCTACTAACCAAATGGCTGGGGAAAGAATCCATAGAACATGCAAAGAGGCTCAGGGCAGCAAACGTGAACAACCCCCAAGTAGGTCTTGACTTAGTATGGGAAAGGCTAGAGGAGTGCTATGGTAGTCCCGAAGCAGTCGAAGACGCACTCTTCAAGAGAGTAAACAACTTTCCCAGAATCACAGCCAAAGACTACTCAAAGTTACGAGAACTCGGGGATCTGCTGCAGGAGCTGGAGTCTTCAAGGACAGACCAGTCCCTAACAGGTCTCAACATCCTAGACTCCGCTCACGGAGTGAGACCCATCTTGGAGAAGCTACCCTACAACCTCCAAGAAAAATGGACTTTGCAAGGCTCAAAATACAAAAGGGAGAAGCAAGTCGCCTACACCCCCCCATTCTCATTTTTTTTTAGCTTCATTAGTGAAGCAGCAAGAACAAGAAACGATCCCAGCTTCATCTTAGGTATGCAAACTACACTCAGGGGAAGCAACCTGAAGAATGAAAGACCAGCGGAGAGATACGGTAATGCTAGAATGCCTATCTCGGTCCACAGGACAGATGTGTCCCCCGAAACATCTACACGTCCCAATCATTCTACCGCTCCAAGCAGGGAGACAGGGGACCCAAACAGGGAATTCCCCATACACAAGAATAAAAAAAGCTGTATGGTGCTCTAACACAGACCCAGTCAGCTGCTTGGTTCCTAGAAGCCACACCCACTTAACAAGTGTAACGGGTGCAAGATGAAGTCCAAAGAGGAATGCAAGAACGTACTCGGAGAGTTTGGAGTTTGCTTCAAGTGCTGCGCTTCCACAACCCGTCTAGCCAAAGACTAAAGAAGCTATCAAATGTGCAGTGTGCAACAGTGACAAGCACGTAACATCTCTAGATCCAGAGGCACTGACACTTCACCAACTCAACAACCCTTCCTCCATGGCAAAGCATGACGGGAAGGAAGGAGAAGAAGAGCCAACATCTGTCACGTCCCAGTGTACTGAGGTTTGTGGAGAAGGATGTGACTAAAGGTCTTGCTCTAAAATATGCCATTTCGCAGTACACCCCCAGGGGCAACCTGAGAGGGCTATTAGGATGTACGCAATCATCGATGATCAAAGCAACAGATCATTAGCGAAATCAGAATTCTTCCTCTTGTTCAACACACAAGACAACGACTCACCCTACACACTCAGAACCTGTGCAGGGTTAACTGAGACAACATGGAGGAGAGCAAATGGCTATATGTTCATATGTTCAGTGGACAACAGAGTGAAGATAGCTCTCCCAACACTCATAAAGTGTAATCACATGGCGGCAAACAGGGACGGGATTCCCACACCAGATGTGGCACTCCATCACCCACATCTCAGGGGAATAGTTGACCGCATGCCTCCGATAGAGCAAGGTGCCAAGATCTTGCTGCTGCTCAGTAGGGACAGCCTGAGGGTGCACAAAGTCTACGAACAGCGTAACGGACATCACAACGCCCCATTTGCTCAAAGACTTGACTTAGGAAGGGTGATAGTGGGCAACGTGTGCATCGGCAAAGGGCACAAACCAGACTATGTTGACGCCCGCAGAACAGTGATAACAGAACGTGGACACACATCCTTCTCCAAACCATGTCTTGGCCATATCCAAGTGACAGGAAGGGCTAGCAAGGAGAAGAGACAAGGTCATACCCCTGAGAACAACAAAAACATCTTCGCATCAGGGCAATGTGACAATGACATAGGATGCTCAGTAGTCCAAACGACAAAGAATGATAAGTCAACTTACTTCGCTAAAGGAAGAAAACAACCTCCCAGATGTGATGCACAAAAAGATCGTCCAAAATAACAAAAATAATCGTGCAATCCCTCAGCGAGCGTTGGCACATCTCAGATGCACAGCCATTCCTCTCCGCCAAATGCTTGATGGCAATGTAGCCGGCTGCCGCATCTGCGAAAGGATGCGGACTGTAGACAAAATTACAGTGGCAGAGACTGTTCTCTCACACGTCCAAAAAGAAACAGTTTCAGAGACTTTGACAAAGGACATTGTGAAGCACTTAGCTAGTCTGAACAGTGCACCCACCTGGCAAACCCTTGCCAAAGGAGATCTTGGAGCCAGTAGTACCGGCCGGTATCACATTGTTATGTGGACATGGACTTTTTGCATTGTTGTTGTGTATTTACATATTTTCCACATAATTTAGATATAGTGATATCTACAGATACCAGACGGGAAGTGTCCTGGAACAGGATTGTTTATTTCTGTTCCCCCACATTGCAGCTTTCTGACTGCCAGCTCCTTATTTCAGTTGCATGCTGCCCTGCTCTGAAAACACACTGTGCCTGTGTAACTGATACATTATTGTTACACATTCCACTCTCCACACAGCCTGTAGCTGGTTGCCCTGGCAACCTACCAATTCTCCTAGCTAAGATTGGGTTAATTCACCCCACCTGTCTTTGCTGACAAGTTAGTTTGGTCCTGAGACTATTCCTGTCTCCCAGGAATCCCTTACTTCCTTTTCTATCCTAGCAGGCGGAGTCAGTACTTCTTCTGCTATCTACACCCTTGCAAGGCAATCCGTTTTTACCTTCCCCCCCATACCAAAGCACATTCACTTAGAGAAGCACTCTCTCACAATACAATCCCATCTACAAGCACCTTTTGTTTCTGTGTTTTCCCCAATAAAGTTAAAGAAAATATAAAGGACTTGGTGTGCTTTAAAAAGTGGACGAGTTGATCTATCTGACCTCATTCAAATCCTACATATGACCCTGTGGTTCTAGTATAGTTATCATATTCCCTCTTAGATGCTTCTTTTCTAATATAAACAACACTAATTTAGCTAACCTCTCCTCATAAATCAGATTTTTCATTCCCTTTATTAATTTGGTTGCTCTTCTCTTCATTTTTTTCTAGTTCCATAATGTTTTTTTATGGAGTAGTGCCAAAAACAGTACTCCATATTCAAGGTGTGGTCTTACTAATGCTTTATACCCAGTTTAATACAATGTAAGATCTGACATTGTGAATTGTGTGTGGGGGAAATAAAATAAAAAACCTTTTGGGCAGTGAACAATTTGATAAAATAATTTTGATTTGCCACAGGTTCTTGTTGTACATTGTTATGTTATCGTGGTTACCAATTTATTTTCATTTTAAATATTACATTTTTCTGAAACTGATCAAGTAAATTGTCTGAAAATGTTGTACAAGTGGCAAAATACTACATTTAATGTTTCGTATTATGAATCCGGTCAATGAGATTGACCTTGATTAGTGATTAGTCCACCACGTTTTCTGGTGTAGGTGCATGGGATCGTTAGCATCCCCTTTTAAATGTCCCTATATTTTATTTTTTCCGTAATTAACATTAAGTAGGACTCATCAACTTGTGGCCCATGTGCCAAATCTGGTCTGTGAATGGTTTGTGACTGGCCCGTGACCAATTTTTCTGCTAATTTCATTGTAGTTTCTTAAACATCAGTGTCATTTATCTCATTGATACTTTGTAGCTGAAAAAATTAGTTAATTAAGCTTGCCCCTCCCCACTGTCCAGGTAAGCAGGTTTTCTTTTCATGCAGCTGGTTGCGACAGGTTAAATGGCAGGACCATCCTTCCTCTAATTATAGAGGTAAATAAGGATTTTAACCAGTTAGTGTTAGGACCTGCAATATTATGGTCATGCCTTGAAAGTGGCTCGCAGTTTGATACGCTTTGGCCAAAGGGTTAACTAAATGACCCTTTTTTCAAGAGATATATAGGTTTATCACTGTGTATTTTTGTCACATTGGATGTTGCTCTGGACTACTTTGTTTCTTGTTTTAATTGAGAGGTGTTGAAAGATGAGACTCTTGTGAAAACTACACATGAGCTGATCCCTTAGGTCATAATACAGTATGTATCTTATATGCCTAATCATATTAATAAGGTCATTTTAGGCAATTTTCTCCTTTCTTGAGTGTGCCTTGTGCTTAATTAAAAAAAAACTTATTGTTATTTTTACTGTAGTCATAGAAAGTTAAATACAATGAAAAATTGTTGTTGGTTATGGTGGAAAATAACTTTAAAAATGCACCAATACAGAAAAGCCCTCTCTAGAGATGCATATTCTGGCAGAGCTATAAAAGATACAACATAAGGAAGGAATTTTTGGCTCTCTATTCATTGGTTGCTGTACAGAGGTTACACAAGAACAAACTAGTCCCTAAGTTTGTTGCATTTCAAGACTTTCTATTTTTACTTTTTTATGGCATGTGTAAGCACTCCCTTGTGGAAATTAGGATCATTAATTGAGTTTGAGAAAATTCTTTCAGGGCTAGATTTTTTTTTTTTCCTATAGATGATTTAACTCATAACGTACTATGTAGCTAATAGTTATTGGAAACCATAGGACATATTTACTAACCTGTGAGCATGGTGTTTCTACATGAAAAGGAATAAGAGCACATTTCCCCATATTCATTAGACAATTACCCCATGTGAAAACATCATTTTAGGTAATTATTTGGTTCCAGCTGTGTAAATCTGGGTGTTAAGCAAATGGTGTATGCAAATGAAGAAATGTTGCAGAAGTATTCACATAAGCAAAAGAAAAAAGCGCAAAACCCATGTTGTCAGTTTATGTGAAAGAAATACTGTACGGTTAAAAACACTTACATAGGTAAGTTGTAATCAGGCACTTCGGTATAATATCAGTAGGGTTTGAGTACTCACAGAAAAGGTGGCATTCCTCTTGTTAATCAGCTGGGTGTTCCCTGTCTCTTGCTGTTCTCCTTCACTCGACTGCAGGCACGATCCCGCGTCCACATCACGTGACTCACGACTCGTGGGGTAATGACAAAATAGTCAAACCTACAGATAAAGAATCACACAAGATAAAATCTAAAGATAATATCCATTTTTCTAACAGAGTTCGCAATAGTAATAATGATAATTTTAATAGTGCATAGAGAGAGAAAGGAACCTAGTATATAAGCACTCTATTTCACATCTAAATGTATAGTGAATTTTTTAAAATACTTTATACATAATATAGGGTTAAGCTAAAGCACTAGAGAAAACCCCTTTGAGAGTTTTCTTCCCCAAATCACCACTAGCCTACAAAGTGATATTGTTGTGCTTCAAAGTAACCAGGTATCTCTCACTAGTAAATAGTCAGTCAATGACAGCCCACCGGGTACTGAATCTCACTGAGGGCTAAATGCGGAGGAATAATTGTAATTTCCTCCGTGGTGGTCTAATACCTGGTCTCCTGTAAGGAGATACTGTTTTGGGGTGCCTATCTGAGCAGTGAGCTTTTAGAAAAACAGCCCCATACAGCAGGACACTTCGCGGTGTAGTTATAATCCGCAAAATACCCTTTATCTAATACACGGAGGAAGCTATATAGAAGGCAGCAGTAAAGCTGTCGGCAAACTGCTGTGTTCAAAATAGAAAGCAACGTGCCCTGAAGAAGCGTGCATACATGAAACGCAAGCGTTGGCCATATCTTGATACACACGGGGGAAGCTTTCTATTTTGAACACAGCAGTTTGCCGACAGCTTTACTGCTGCCTCCTATATAGCTTCCTCCGTGTATTAGATAAAGGGTATTTTGCGGATTATAACTACACCGCGAAGTGTCCTGCTGTATGGGGCTGTTTTTCTAAAAGCTCACTGCTCAGATAGGCATACCCTCGAGCATATCAGCGCTGATATATCAATGATTAGCGCTGATATAGGGGACTATGCAACTGTAGTCTCACTATGTGATTGACACAGATTTAGATACCTACCATTGATCAATACTCTAGATCTGGCCATTTGGATATATCGGAAGCTTTGTGAGGGAACCCCAGTTGTTTTACACAATAGAGCTAGAAGTGTGTGATTTATCTACCTGCCCTTGCCGATCACCGTGCACACAGTAATTGCCTTCTCTATACACATTCCCAACATCTATGTGTGCAATACTCACACGTAGACATATGTTATGTGGTGTAGGGGTGTAGGGTGGTAACGAGATTGGGCTACACACCGCACGGCACTGTGTTGCAATGAGAGGCAACTTGCATCAGCTGTTTGGTATCGGTAACTGCACATTACTGCCTTGACCGGCTCGCGATGCGAGTGAAATACCTTTCATCACCTATTGGCTTGCAGTAACTGTGCTTGATCAGTCACTGCACAGAAATCACACAAGGTCTGGCTAACATCACTTCACACACTATTGACAATCTAGGCAAGGAGGAGGGAAGGGGGGAACATCTGAACCATTAGTTCATTTGCTATGCTGTGTACCATACTTGTGAATTGGGGCAGAAATCAATTGGATTTCAACCACTGACACAAGAGGCTCAAGGACAAGAGTGCCTCTTGATGCAGAGGCTTGTATATTAATTGTTCCATCACCCTATTTGTCTTGCACAGTATGTATACACTAATATAGTCAGCCCCAATACCAATTAACCCTCCCCCCCCACCCCTCACATAAGCTTGATAAATATATGACATCAGATGATATATTTTGATGTGAATCTAACTGTGCACATATTTTGTCAGCCGGTTGCCCACCTTGGACAAGTGTTATAAGGGTCTTTTTCACCCCAAAACAGTATCTCCTTACAGGAGACCAGGTATTAGACCACCATGGAGGAAATTACAATTATTCCTCCGCATTTAGCCCTCAGTGAGATTCAGTACCCGGTGGGCTGTCATTGACTGACTATTTACTAGTGAGAGATACCTGGTTACTTTGAAGCACAACAATATCACTCTGTAGGCTAGTGGTGATTTGGGGAAGAAAACTCTCAAAGGGGTTTTCTCTAGTGCTTTAGCTTAACCCTATCAGTTAACACACAGCCAGGGAACTGCCAGCTGTCTTTGCACCAATCACGCATATAGCGGATGAATACAGCATTTTATAGCTAATGATTACATATTTTTGATCCACTCAAAAAGGGACAGAACGGTTTTCTGAGCAGTGGCCCGATGACGGCCCTAGTCCTATATTAATAGGCAGCTGTATAATAGCAAAGGATCCCAAATATCCATAAGGGTTCCCCATATGTTCTATCAACCTAACTTACCAGAGTTACGTTACTAATGACAGTCACGTACTGTTTGACATATATCCTATTTTAAACCCCATTTTTTTTTTATTGGTACAAATAAAGTATTTTAAAACATTCACTATACATTTAGATGTGAAATAGAGTGCTTATATACTAGGTTCCTTTCTCTCTCTATGCACTTTTGTTCCTACCTAGTTAGCACCTCACATTGGTTCAAATCATTAAGCTGTGCGGGTGTTTTCTGTGTATATATGATAATTTTAATACTAGGGGGCTAGTTCAAGATTTCAATGAAAGACAATCATTAAGAGTAGATGTACTGTAGATCACACGCTTAATTGAGAGAGGGATCCAGGGATTATTGCTCCAGATATACCTTTGAGCCATAGGTTTTCACCCATCAGGAATTCTGAGTCCCCCCTTGCCTAGGAGAGATATTAGGACTAATAAAAGTATGGGATTAGGGGCAAGACCAAAACCCATCTCCCTAAAACCAATGCTACAATAACTACCACACACAAAGCATCAACACCTAAGGAAGCTTTTTTGGGGAGAGAAACAAGGTCCAGAACCAGGAATACATATCAAGAAAAGGAGAAAGAGAGGATAGAGAGAGACCTAAGGAAAATTGATTTTTTTTCCAACCACAGAGCCAAAGGGGCCCCACGAAGTACTAGAAGAGGCAAGTGAGGGGGCACCAAGAGCAAAAAGAAGGTAGAAATGTGGTACCCCACAGGAAAAATATTGAAAGAAGTGGCATCTTCAACTTATCCTCTAAAAGAATCAATAATGAACAGATGTGTGTCTTACAAAAAGGGCTCTCATTTGCGCCTACGAGCAAACCCAAGTTGTTTGATTTATTTATTGATTTAAAGAAATGTGTCAGGAAAATGACACTTAAATGTCATTACTCCAAAATACAATATTTAATTCAGACCAATGATGATGGCACCCATTTAGAAATTTTAGACTCTATAACATTACTACCTAATAATAATGACTCTCTTAATAATGATTTTGATTTTACTATTCATGAAAATTCATGAGACTCATCTATGTTGGATGATCTTAATAATATAGAGGCAGGCATTAAACATACAGCTTTTAGACCCAAATCCATTTTTAATCCAGTACAATCTAAAGGCACTTTTTTGGATACATTTTATGCCTTGGTGTATCGAGATTTTAAACTACTATGTGAACAAGATCTAAATAATAATATGATAAAGAATATTCTTTTTAGATGGGAAACGAAGGCTATAGAGGAGTTGAAATCTGATGTTAATATAGTAATAAAACAAGCTGATAAAGGGGGAGGTATCATTGTGCATAATCGGTTAGATTATGTGGAAGAAGGCCTACGCCTGATCAATGATAATCCAATTTATGAATTATTACTAAGGGATCTCACATTAGATTTCAAGTTTGACCTGGATGCAATGCTTAAAGAAACACTTGCAGCGGGCATACAGAATCAGAAAGAATTTGTTTTTTTAACTACTACACATCCCAAAATCCCATTCATGTATCATCACCCTAAAATATCCAAAACTTTAAACAAACCCCCAGGTAGGCCTATCGTGGGCGGTATAGATAGTCTCACATCTAACCTTTCCAAATATGTGGATTCATTTTTACAGGAATATGTTATTAAGATTCCTTCCCACATGAAAGACACTACCCATGTGCTGAATTTATTAAAGGATATACAAAGGCACAAGAAGTTTATTTGGGTAACTTGTGATGTGGAATCATTATGTACGAGCATTTTACACAAAGAGGGTTTATTGGCCATAGAATATTTTTAAATGAAAGACGCTTCTTTCACTATTTTACAACGAGACTTTATTTTATTTAGCGTACAGTTTATTTTAAAACACAATTATTTCAAATATCATGATGAATTGTATCTTCAAATTAAAGGGACAGCGTTGGGGACATACTTTGCCCCGAGTTATGCTAATCTTATGATGGGTTATTGGGAGGAATTTTATATATTGAACAATAATCCCCATATCGCTAACCTTGTACTTTTTAAGAGGTTCATTGATGGTATTATAATTATATGAAAGGGGACCTCTACTGAATTATAAACATGTATAGATTACATAAATGTAATCCTTTTAATTTACATTTTACTTATGAGCACAATCCCACTAATATAGTATTTTTAGATTTAGCCATTTCAAGTGATGAACATAACCAGATTATTACTAAAACTCATTATAAGGAGGTAGACTGCAATACATTTCTAGATGTGACTAGTAACCATCATCCTAGATGGATTACAAATATAGCATACAGCCAATTTTTAAGAATAAGGCATAATTGTAATAGAAAAGAGGATTTTATTAGTCAATCAACTGTACTTAGAATCAAATTATTAAATAAATGACATAAGAAGAAGAAACATAGATCAAGAATACAAAAAAGCACTCTCTACAGAGAGATCTATTACTTAAAAAAATAAGGATAAGGCTAAAATGAAAGATAATGTAGGAACTAAAAATGTACTATTTATTACTAAGCATAATGCTGCATCAAAAAAATTAATACTAGAATGAATAAACATTGGAATATACTTCAGTGCGATCCTATTCTAGCCCCCATTATTAATGAAAGGCCCAAGGTTATTTTTAGAAGGGCTAAAACTTTTACAAATGATTTAGCACATTCTAAACTTAAAAAGATCTCAAGTACACAACAAAACATTTTAATATCAAAATAAATTGTAGGTAATTATCAATGTGGAGGAAGATGTATAACGTGTAAACACATTGTGAATGGTGCCACAACATTTCAATCTAAATATTCATCCCATACTTACCCAATTAAAAATGTGATTAATTGCAAAACTTCATTTGTGGTGTACCTACTAGAATGTACATATGGCCTACAATATGTAGGGAGAACAAAAAGAAGTCCCAAACAATGTTTTCTGGAACATAGAGGGAACATACTTAAGGGAGTTATGACACATGGAGTCTCGAGACATTTTAGCTTTAAACATAACAAGGATCCTAAAAATCCTAAAATCATCGGGACAGAACATATCGAACCCAGTGACTATGGTGGAGATAGAATGCTAGCACTTAGACAGAAAGAAACTTATTGGATACATCAGTTAAATACTATGTTACCTAATGGGTTAAATGAAGATATTTATCTTGCAGTTTTTTTTATAATGATAACATAGTCCTGATTTGTTATTAAAAAGTCTATTCATGTTATCATTATTTTAATCATAATGTTCTTTGTTTAGAGTATTTATGATATATATAATTATTGTACTAAGTGTTTAATTGTTTTAATGTATTTTCTTATGAATTGTTGTTAATGTTTTTATAGCTGTTGTTTTTAGCATGAGCAGTGGTTATTTTAATATATATATACCCATAAAGGTCAACATTTTAATTATTAAAGAACAAGTTTTAATATACATAAATACAGTCAATTTAATCACTTGCAAACTTATTATCAGTTTTTATGAACAAATTCTATCACTGAATATACTATCAAAACAACAACTATGGGAACTAATATGATGATGGTTTTCATTGGTGGTAGCGGAGTAAGCACCCCTATATATAGGATCACTAGCAACCTTGCAGCTATAACGCCCCTGACGAAGAGGAGAAGCTACTTGTATGTATTGTATGTCTTTATTTATATAGCACCATTAATGTACATAGCGCTTCACAGCCGTAATACATATGGTAATCAAATAAATAACAGATAATATAAATAACAGATCATGGGAATAAGTGCTTTAGACATAAAAGTAACATTGAGGAAGAGGAGTCCCTGCTCCGAGGAGCATACAGTCTAATTGGTAGGTAGGGAGAACGTACAGAGACAGTAGGAGGGAGTTCTGGTAAGTGCATCTGCAGGGGGCCAAGCTTTATGTATCATGTGTTCAGAATAGCCACAGTGCTATTCATATGCTTCTTTAAGCAAGTGTGCCTTAAGGTGGGTCTTAAAGGTGGATAGAGAGGGTGCTAGTCGGGTACTGAGGGGAAGGGCATTCCTGAGATGTGGGGCAGTCAGTGAAAAAGGTTTAAGGCGGGAGAGGGCTTTAGATACAAAGGGGGTAGAAAGAAGACATCCTTGAGAAGAATGCAAGAGTCTGGATTGTGCATAACTGAGATGTAAGGTGAGGCAGAAGAGTGTAAAGCTTTAAAAGTGAGGAGAAGAATGGAGTGTGAGATGCGGGATTTGATCGGAAGCCAGGAGAGGGATTTCATGAGGGGAGATGCTGAGACAGATCTCGGAAAGAGTAGAGTGATTCTGGCAGCAGCATTTAGGATAGATTGTAGGGGAGACAGGTGAGAGGCAGGAAGGCCGGACAGCAGGAGGTTACAGTAATCAAGACGGGAGAGAATGAGGGCTTGAAACGCGTAGGGCCATATCTGCTAAGGTTGCTTGAAACGCGTAGGGCCATATCTGCTAAGGTTGCCTGTTAGCTTGGACTCTGCTGATGTCAAGAGTCGTGAGTCACGTGACGCGGAAGCGGGATCGCGCCTGCAATCGAGTGAAGGAGAGCAGCAAGAGACAGGGAACACCTGGCTGATTAACAAGAGGACTGCAACTTTTTCTGTGATTTCTCAAACCCTACTAATATTATATCGAAGTGCCTGATTACAACTTACCTATGTAAGTGTTTTTAACCGTATTTCTTTCACATAAACTGACAATTAGGTAGTAGTTTAACCGCTCATCCTTTTTTTGATGAATAATTCTTTTTGTGAAGTGAAATAATAGTAAGGTGCATGACGATAAATGATAAGGTACAAAGAAATATATCTAAGAAGATACCGAAGATTCCTCTTAATTGTACTATCAATATTGTTGTTTACATTTTTAGAACAAAAATTGTTCTAAACAAGGTAAGTGTGCTGGTAAAGCCTATTCTGGCTTAAGAGTCAGTAAAGCTTGTTAAAAACAAAAACAATAACATTTTATTACATCAAAAAATGAAATTGTGACTCGGTGAGTTATTTACAGTGTAATTTGTTAAAATTCCTTTTATAAGGGTAAGTGAATTTAAGGTTCTATATTTGTCCTTTATTTATCCTTTACAGATCAGTAATTACATTAATATGTTAATCTGTATTGATTTAAATCCACTTCGACATCTCACTCGAAATTTCTATAGTACAGGTAAGTGAAAACAGTATATCTTTTTATGGGTGTATAGGCACAGTTCAATATGGGTGAATTATCCTGTGTTGCAAATAAATCTCCTGTTTATCCTATAATATTATATTCTGATACACTTTTGGGAAAATAAAATGTATTAGTCATGTAATTGCATCTAATCTTGATGTTGTATCAAAAAGATATCCAGTACTATCGTAAGGATGCAAAGGGTTGACACTATGATATATGCAAGTATCCCTATATAAAGTGTATCTGTATATGACTGTGAAAGGGTGAATAAATGTCACCAGCCCTATGCCTGGCAGACTTATCTGTAGTGCAGCACCGAGGAGGTTAACTTTCAGCTGAGTTTATTAGTCTGATCCCAGCTGCTTCATCAAGGTGTTTTAAAACCCCCAGGCTGTACACACATGCATGCTGGCTGATCAAGAGAGAGTACGGAAACCCTGAACTAAGATTGCTATAAGGTCTGTCTCCAGAATATATTTTGATGAACTATTTGTATATTGTTACGCTGAAATCTAAACAGCCCTTGTTGGGAAAGGGCAAGCCTTGCACAGGACTTAATTTCTGTTTTTATGCTGAAAAGAAGCTGTTTTTGTTTTTGTGTGCTGTATTTTTTTAAGGCTCAATAAATAAGCCTTTGCAAGAAACCCACGTGTGGTTGCGTGTACCCTGCAACATATGGTGTCAGAAGTGCCGGGAAGTTGAGAGACCCCTGCAGTTGAAAGGCCACACACACAAAAAGGGGAAAAAAATGGGAAAAAAATTAAGAGTTTCTGTGCAAGCAGACCAGACAGCTGGGACTGTTAATGCAGGAGCAGACCAAACAGTAGGGACTGTTAATGCAGGAGCAGGCCCAACTAAAGGCAGAGATAGATGAAAGACTATTGCAGCAGCAAACCCAGCTCCTAACCCAGCAGCAGGCAGCACAGGATGAGTGGATGGCCAGGCTGCTGACCCAATTCCAGCGAACAAACCCCCGGTCCTCCTGAGGAAAATGACTCCGAACGAGGATCCAGAGGCTTTTCTACTGACGTTTGAAAGAGTTGCCGAAGCCCAGGGCTGGTCTGCAGACCTCTGGGCAATCGCTTTGGCCCCACTCCTTATAGGAGAAGCCTAGACCGCATATCAGGGCCTCCCAGCGGACCAGGCAATGGATTACAAACAAGTAAAAGCCGCCATACTGGATCGCTTAGGTCTGACCCCAGAGATCTACCGGCAGTTAACATTGCGCATGCTGTATACCAAATACACTGCCTACCACTTGCCAAAACAGCCTGCCCCCCCAATGCACCAGAGCGATCTCACCCGTGACCTCCGCAACGTCAACGCGATGACATCATTCCGACGTACGTTTCGCGCTCGGGGCTGGCGCTTTCTCAAGGTGGGAGGAGGTCACGTGTGAGATCGCTCTGATGTTAACTGTAAGTAGACCTTGAGCCTGAATAGCTTATTAGAGTGTTATCATCTGCACCACGGTTAACACTAGCTATCTTGATATATAGACCACAGTTTGAGGTTGACCGCTACATTATCCACCTGTTTTGTATTATCTGTACACTACTATCACCGTGTCATTGTGACTGTGCTGATACTTACCCTAGCAACACACCCGCGCCATAACCATTGAGAGGAGGTTCTACCTAGGGATATATTGTCAGGTTATACATCACACTGGTGTCCCAGAGCATATTTAGGCATATGGGCACTTATTATATTTATATATACCTACCCATCCTGACTCAGATAGATACCTCTCTACTCGACCCCACACCTAGATCTAGTCACCTATATTATGGAACATTTGATCACTTACCTTTGGATTATCCACCCTATTCCCTTTTAGTGTCACCCATCACCCTGTTGTTTTAATTGTTTTTATGATGATTAGAGTATGCGTCGTTGAGTATGCGACGTTGTTTTGTGTACCAATAAAACTTTATTATTTTGGCCTGTACTAGGCTTTACTGGTAACTGTCCTCCCACAGTGCTGGGAGCGGTTACTTATTTGTACCCCGTACAGCTTAATTAGACTATCTGTTAGGGAGTATTGAACCCCTATTGAATCTAGCAGCCTTGTTGTGCAATTAATAGGGATCTCTGGGAGACTATCTTTGTCTCCATATTTGTTTGTGTCTGTCATTACCATTCCTTTGCACCGGCTGCTTTGATTATTTACTTTATTCATTAATATATTGGCGAGCGGTATTTCACAAGTTATACAACACACTAAGGAAACTGTTCTTGAACAAGTTGTGTTGGAACAATTCCTACAAGTAATAACCCCTTCCGCACGCTCTTGGGTAAAACGCCATGCTGCTGATACCCTGGCTTTGGCTGTCCGACTCGTTGAGAATTTCCTTGGGGCCGAGGACCAGGCGAGTGTCTTGGACCCGACGGATCCAGCTTTACCGGTGCTTGCGGATGCCCAAAGAGGGAGAACGGATCAACGGGGAAACTACGGCCCCTCCATACGCAACCACCAAGTGCCACGAAAGGAGCAGTCCTTCCAACAAGGGAGAGGTCCAATCGCCGGGCACCGCCGAGACCCTCATCTACTTCCTGATGGCGGCTCATCGCCAAATGAGAGGAACTTCAGAGAACGTTGCACAAAGGACCCTATGGATGCATGGTCTCCAGTATCCGGTCTAGCTGAGCGGTATCTGCGGCACCCTCCGGCGAGGGAACCCTCTCCCTGTTCGGCCTGCGTAGAACAAGGTCACCGTCAGGTGGACTGTCCACAGATGGATTGTTCCTTCAGCAGGACAGTTGCCTCGGCCTTCCCCAGAGAAAGTTGCAAGCCCTGGCTACTTCCAGCCCAGATTGGGGGTAAACCATCCAGGCCCTTGTAGATTCAGGCTCTGGAAAAACGCTGGTCTTCCAGAAACTGTTATCGCCTGACGTGCTTTCCTTTGACTCCCCATGGAGTATAGAGTGTATACACGGCGATGTAAAATGGTATGCTACAGGTAAAAGTTCAGGAGACCAGGATCGAAGTACAGTAGGAGTCGCTCCTTGGCTCCCTGCCCCCATTTTGCTCGGCCGTGACTGGCCTTTCTTTTCAAACCTAATGGCTCTAGTCTCTCAGGAGGAGCCTCCTTCTCTGGCTCAGGAGAAACCTGTTAAACTGTTCCCTTTCTCGGAAGACCTGTTCCCCAGTAGACACCAGGTTGCAAAGTCTCAGAGGCAAAGATGCTATGACAAACAGGACTGGTTGCAGAAATCTGGGACTCAAGGTGGCCATACTAATAGCCAAGAGTCACAAGTGATGGCTGGGAATGGCAAGAAAGAGGGAGATATAGGTCCTGGGGATTTACCAGAGCTATACTGTACCTCCCTTATTTTTGCCAGAGGCAAAGGGAAGACCCAGTCCTTGCCAGACAATATGATAAAGTGGTAAAAATTGATAAATGGATATTGAATGCACAGGGGGTGATAGTATTTCCCTATTTTGAATTGTCAAATGATATCCTGTATAGGGTGAATAGGCAGACACAAACAGGGGAGGTCACCAGACAAATATTGGTTCCCAAGGCATTTGATAAATCTGTATTCACCCTAGCCCATACTGTCCCTTTGGGTGGTCACCTTGGTAATAATAAATCCTTGGACCGTATTTCGTCCCGATTCTATTGGCCAGGGATGCATAGTGATATTGCTAAGTTATGTGCGGCATGTCTTGAATGCCAGCTAACTAGTCCGAAGGGACAAAAACCAGCCCATTTGGTTCCCCTACCCTTGGTGTCAGTTCCCTTTGAGAGGATTGGAGTAGACTTGGTAGGACCTCTAGAACCTTCTGCGAAACAACACAGGTTCATTCTTGTAATAGTTGATTATGCAACAAGATATCCTGAGGCGTTCCCCCTGAGGACAGCAACGGAAAAGCAAGTAGCCAACAAATTGTTGGAGCTGTTCTCACGGGTTGGACTTCCCCAGGTTATGTTGACAGACCAAGGTATGAATTTTATGGCTAAAATGATGCAGGATGTCTTAAAATTACAAGAACTCAAGTCTGTTCGGACATCGGTCTACCATCCACAGACTGACGGATTGGTGGAAAGATTTAATCGAACGCTAAAAGGTATGCTGAGAAAATTTGTAGATTCAGAGAAGAGAGCATGGGATGAACTTCTCCCTTTTCTGCTGTTTGCCATTTGGGAAGTTCCCCAGGCCTCCACAGGATTCTCTCCATTTGAATTACTGTATGGCCGCCAACCCCGGAGTATCCTAGACCTCCTAAAGGAGTCCTGGGAGGAACAGCAGTCTCCTTCTAAGAATAGAGAAAAAAGAGAAAAAAGCGCAAGGCCCATAGGGTAGTATAGTCGAATTTATGAGTGATCAAAAACGGTTAAAAACACTTACAGCAATATAGTAAAAACAGGCATATCGGTACTGGTATACAGACCGCAGGAACAGAGATGTTTTTTCCCCGGTGTTTGTTCGTGGTTCCAGAGTCCTAGCCCTTCTCCTCCTCACGATCGGCGGACTTCACTTCCGGGTCAGCTGACGCGTGACGTCGGCGCGGGTCATCGGTCCGTGGGAGAACTACGGGTGGTTCTCTGCTCCCTCCTCAAACACAGCGGTTCAGGCACTCTGCTAACCGCGAACTGTGCCTCACAGCAACCTTGTGCCAGCTTCCACCAATGTGAAACAGCACAGCAACCAGAGCAATGATAGCCCTACGCGTTTCGAGAACTATGTTCTCTTCGTCAGGGGCACTTCATTGCTGGTTGCATACAAAGGATATATATAGGGTGGTGTGTTAATTAATTAAGTAACACAATCAAACAATCAATCAGTGCCATTTGGTGTATGCTTCCAGTAGTCCCATCTCTATAAATGTTGGATAAACTGGAGTTTATATTACAATGCTAAATAATTATTATAAATTACTAGAAAAAGAGGGGGGGGAAAATTTTTTAATTAATATGCTTGCCAAAAATTGTTGTTTTATATTTATTAAATTATAAAACTGATAATAAAAACAAGTTAAAAAACACTGTGAATACTAAAAGCAAACACCATTACATGAGTTGCATAATACATATGTATACATATTGAGTTTTAACTCAATACCCTGTCCCCCATGGGGCTTAATGAAGAAATTGATATGGCGGCATTTTTGTGAGCAAAGAAAAAAGTGACAAAGTGTAATCATGGTAATTTTTTAATAACGTTTATGGAAGTCCTTACATATGTATTATGCAACTCATGTAATGGTGTTTGCTTTTAGTATTCACAGTGTTTTTTAACTTGTTTTTATTATCAGTTTTATAATTTAATAAATATAAAACAACAATTTTTGGCAAGCATATTAATTAAAAAATTCCCCCCCCCCTCTTTTTCTAGTAATTTATAATAATTATTTAGCATTGTAATATAAACTCCAGTTTATCCAACATTTATAGAGATGGGACTACTGGAAGCATACACCAAATGGCACTGATTGATTGTTTGATTGTGTCACTTAATTAATTAACACACCACCCTATATATATCCTTTGTATGCAACCAGCAATGAAGTGCCCCTGACGAAGAGAACATAGTTCTCGAAACGCGTAGGGCTATCATTGCTCTGGTTCCTGTGCTGTTTCACATTGGTGGGAGCTGGCACAAGGTTGCTGTGAGGCACAGTTCGCGGTTAGCAGAGTGCCTGAACCGCTGTGTTTGAGGAGGGAGCAGAGAACCACCCGTAGTTCTCCCACGGATCGATGACCCGCGCCGACGTCACGCGTCAGCTGACCCGGAAGTGAAGTCCGCCGATCGTGAGGAGGAGAAAGGCTAGGACTCTGGAACCACGAACAAACACCGGGGAAAAAACATCTCTGTTCCTGCAGTCTGTATACCAGTACCGATATGCCTGTTTTTACTATATTGCTGTAAGTGTTTTTAACCGTTTTTGATCACTCATAAATTCAACTATACTACCCTATGGGCCTTGCGCTTTTTTCTCTTTTTTCTCTTGTCTTTAGTTTCTTCTGGTCCAGAGGTTGGAGCCAGGAGTAAAGAAGCAGCATACTCATATTTCTGTGAATGGACTCCAATTGTTGGGACACACATTTTATTGGGATTCTTCCAACTCAAGTATTGATTGATATTTTTTCATTTTTTATTTTTTATTTTTATCATTATTATAAAATTCTTTTTTATAATTTTTATAGGTAACAGTTGGTAGAAGTGTGTTAATCCCCATTATTTTATGTGACAAATGTATATATATATGCAATTGTTTTGCTAGTTAGAGCGCTGGTAGACACAGTGAGCCAAAGAGGGGTTAACACCCATCCAGACCCTTTCTGTGTCTAACTTATTTACACCATACCCATCCTTCTAAGAATACCCTGCAATATGTATTAGACCTTAGGAAGCGCCTAAATGTAGTCGGCTATTTTGCTAGGGAGAATCTTAGATCAGCCAAGGACATTTGGCACTTGAACAAGTGACCACCGGGGGTCACTATAAGCCCTCTAACCTGCACTCTAAAGTTGCAACATCCAATTAGAGATGTAGTAGGTAGATGGATATTGTATAATTAATAGGACCAAAAGGGGTCCAGAAGACCCCTAACAACAGACTTAAAGGTGGTATTAAAATAAAAAAATAATAAAATGTTATTAAACCAAATATGAACAAAACAACAAATAAGGAAACATGTAGACAAAGGATATTAAAATCCCCAGTGGGAGACACGGCTGAGCATGGGGTGAGCCGGTGTGTAAATACTGCACCGACACACTTTATTCGAGCAAATACCCAGTATGTACCTGGCAGATACCTGGAATGCGACGCTCCTCACCTCTGACAAGCCCCGTTGCGTTTGCCTTCCCAGCCTGGGTTCATGCCTGGCTGACGGGCGGCTGATCTGTTAAATGATAATGATTAGGATTTAATAGGCTGCAATGCTTCGCGTGTCTACCAGATGGCATAAATTCATGAATTGTAATGCAGTATATATATATATATACTGTGCAGTATTGCAGCCAGCGGGCATAAAATGCTTCAATCCCTGCCTGGAAAATAACCCAATGCACTCGGGCAGAAAACAGTCACAAACCTCAATACACCCGGGTATACCCGAATTCGTGGGACTAGCCGAGCTCGAATAAAGTGTGTCGCCAGTGTACAAGCTATGCTCAAATGGATAAGTATCCTATAGGTATATAAGGTATAAGGGGTGGATAAGGGTGTATATACAGATATACTGTTAAGCTTCACACCCAGGATAAATAACCTTGACGATAGTTATAACCATCTAACATAGCACATATTATGGACATAGAAAGATTTCTCTCCAATGGAAATGACGTTTCCATATACATATATATCACACTTAGTCAGTGACTATATGCAAAATACACAAATGGATATATGTATATAAATACATGTATATCTAATGACTAGAGGAGATGGTATTCCTCAGAATACAGATATACCAGACTGACCGAAATACCTTCAGATCACATCAATATGGTACTATAACTTTATTGCCTTTGTATCCACGTAGGTATGGTCAGGGAGAGAAAGCAAGTATATGTCTATATCCACCGCTATACTACCTTATCTTCAGACCCCATGTAAACAGACCGTCTCTTCCTGTGCACGTCATGCGTCTGACGTGACCATACCCCGACGTACGTTTCACGTGCTACAGGCACGCTTCATCATGGGGAGGAGTCACATGACATGATAGTCAGTGCCGCATTTTAAGGTCTGTTGTTCAGGAGAGGCCGCGCTAACGACCAATAGTAGGTAAGTATCTGGTCGTGCCTCAAAGTGGGCGTGAATAGGCAGCGGCAGATAAATTCATATACAAGGAGTGTAAGTGAGTCATAACGACTCTGTAGTATATTGACAGAAGAGATGTTTAGAGTGGGGTAGTGTGGACTTCAAGGTATAGGACGTAATAAATACAGAGTCCACAAATCAGAGGGGGCACTTAATTAGTGCAGATGAACAGGGATAGATAATGTAGATAGATACAAGGTAAAGCATATATATATATGTATATGGAGATCATAGGGACACTACATATTTGAATGACACCATAAGAGCAAAGTCCACAGATGGAAGAGGACACTTAAATCGAACATTTGAACTCAGGTAAGTAATCGCAATAAAGAAATAAATCCCTACTAGTGGAGTGTTTTATTTATTTATTTTTGATTCCACTAATGAATTGGAGAAATGGATGGATTCCCAGCTTATCGAATGGGTGTACCTCACTATATTAATAGTGGGTATAATACCATAGGAGGCCAGGTCCACAGGAAAAAGGGAATACTGAATAGTACTAAAGGGAGCAGAGTCCACAGATGGGAGAGGACACTTATATTGTACAAATGAACTTATGTAAGTAATCACAAATAAAGGATTATGTCCATATCATATGAAGTTGTTTGTATCATAATTATATTGATGAATCATAATATATACGGGTACATGTACTGTGATAAATATTCTCCAACATCACCGCATTTTTCCAGGATTTTTTTTCGACTGTCACTCACTTCACCGCGTTCATGCCGCATTCTGACCGCATTCATACCGCATTCATGTTGCATTCACAGCCGCGATCGATGTGTTTATTGATAATAGTTCGGATTTAATTGGTTGCAATTCTTCGCGTATCCGCCAGGTGCAGATATTCATGAATTGTAATGCGCATGCGCTTGAGTAATGTGTCGACTTGCAGGTGGAACTGGAAATTATATCTCTGGTGCTCACAACAAATAAATAAATAATTCATACAACCAGATGCTGTACTGGCAGATCCAAGGATGATCTCCGCAGGAAGCATTCAAATATGAAAAATAAAAGAACAAAAACACATAGTGTAATACTGCAAACACTCAACACAAACTAACTGACAAAGACTAACAACTGTTGCTGAAACCACACAGGTGACTGATATAAAAAACATTTAATATAACAATTAATAAAAGAAAGATCACATAGATAACAATATTGAAGGTGCCACTAATATCCTGCTGGGGCTGAAGTGCCCGCTTACCGGAATGAAGATGGCAAATGGCAGTGGATATTTCAGAGAGTATCCCCTCTCATAGAACGCCGGTACAGCTCCTGCACTTCTCACTGGTGTCTGCCCCGTGTTACCGTGTAGCGTCGGTTTCAGATGAAACGTCAATCCTCGCTCTCACCGGGGCAGGGAATGCAGGCTGTCTGTGTTGCCTCCGTCCTCCATCAGTTGGACATGCGCAGAGGCACCAGGCATCAACAGGTTCTTGGCCGCAGATTCGCCAGCTGCACACGGTGGCGTGTGGGCTAATGGCGGCAAATTCAAAGATGCTCCGAGTAGGAGAAACAGCACGGCTTGCGGGAAATAAATCAGCAGATGGAAAAGGCAGTGATTAGTGTGACCACCCAAAGCGTTTCGGAAGCCTCAGCCTCCTTCCTCAGGGGTATAAATGGGATATTAAAAGTCCCTGTGTGTCCTTGTATTTATAGTACAGATTTAAAGGTATAGTGTACTATTGGAGAAAAGTCCCGGACATGCGCAGTAGAAATTTTCTATCTGCTTGATGTTTCAGCAACATAACAAATACAATACATAATGGACAACAAAAAACAATAAAAACTTAAAAATACATAGACATAACACATATAACTTGACATAATAGAGTCATTTGTATAATACACCTCTTAGAAAAAATTATCCCTTGATAAAGTTATTAGACATATACATACTAACATAGTTACATAGTTACATAGTTACATAGTTACATAGTTACATAGTAGATGAGGTTGAAAAAAGACTTCCGTCCATCAAGTTCAACCTATGCTAAATTTAGACAACAGATACTTTATCCTATATCTATACTTACTTGTTGATCCAGAGGAAGGCAAACAAAAAACCCCATTAAGGGGAAAAATTAATTCCTTCCTGACTCCAAGAATTGGCAATCGGATTAATCCCTGCATCAACATCCTTCCATGTATACTTATTTGGTATATCCCTGTATACCTTTCCCATCTAAAAAGATGTCCAACCTTTTTTGAACAAATCTATTGTATCTGCCATCACAGTCTCCATGGGTAATGAATTCCACATTTTAACTGCCCTTACTGTAAAGAACCCCTTCCTTTGTTGCTGGTGAAATTTCCTTTCCTCCAACATTAAGGGACGGCCCCGAGTCCTTTGTACTGCCCGTGGGATGAATAGTTCTTTTGAAAGCTCATTGTATTGCCCCTGAAAATATTTGTATATAGTTATCATATCCCCTCTTAGACGCCTCTTTTCTAATGTAAATAAATCTAATTTAGCTAGCCTCTCCTCATAAGTTAGAATGTCCATCCCCTTTATTAATTTGGTGGCTCTTCTCTGCACTCTCTCTAGTTCCATAATGTCTTTTCTTAGGATTAGTGCCCAAAATTGTACTCCATATTCAAGGTGTGGTCTTACTAATGCTTTGTAAAGGGGCATAATTATGTTTACTTCCCTTCCATCCATTGCCCGTTTGATCCAAGATAAGATCTTGTTTGCCTTTGCAGCTACTGCATGACATTGGGCACTATTGCTATGCCTGCTATCTACAAGCACTCCTAAATCCTTCTCCATCAAGGATTCCCCCAATATATCTCCATTTAATTTGTAAGTCGCCTTTTAATTCTTGTATCCCAAATGCATAACCTTACATTTATCTGTATTAAACCTCATCTGCCATTTACCTGCCCATGTTTCCAGTCTCTCCAAGTCCTTCTGAAGAGAATGACATCATCTTATATTAAGTGAAACCACAGACCTCTGGCATAAGGTCTGTGATCTAAAACGTCCAAGATGGACAACATGCAATCTTTTGAAACTAAAAGTAGCCAATCACAATGACCAAAGAAAACTAAATAATGTGTAGAGACAAAAGAGTAATATAATGTGTGATAAATGTATATATATAAAAATAATGTGTAAATTAATATTATAGGTCCTAAGAAAATATATATATATAAGATGACCTAAATTAATACCTAAAGATATCTACATAAATAAACTACAGTGAACTACAATTAGTGTATTATATGTGATAGATGTGTTTAACACTAAAAGTGAATATATTATGTGAAATGTTCAAATGTTATAAAATGGTCACTGGAAATGACATTTACTTGTCTAACAGAAAGGATTTGAGATCAAACTCAACATTAAGGCCCTGTGGAGCTAATGTACAAAGTTCATATATCCAGAAGGATTCTCTCCTCCCCAAATAGCTTGAAATGTTGCCTCCACGCCAATTCGGCGTGATGGCTTCGATAGCTATACATTTAAGACCCACAGGATTTTTGCCATGCACCTGGAGAAAATGATTTGACACACTATGTGTGACCAAGCCTTTTTTGATGTTATAGATGTGCTCATACAGACGACGTTTGATGGACCTAGTGGTCATACCCACATACTGCAGACCGCAAGGACACTCAAGGAGATATATAACATTGAGACTATTACAATTGATAAGCTGTTTAATAATGTATGTCTTTGCAGTTTTCGTGGATTTGAAAGAGACACTCTTCGAACTGTATTTACAAGCTGTACAAGAATTGCATGTATAATACCCTTTAATCATATTATTGGTACAGGGTTTTTTGCGTGTTAGAGGACAGATAGGGGCTAGTTTTTGGCCAATATTCTGAGCTCTGGTGAATATGATTTTAGGATTCAAAGGTAATATGTCTACCAGATCTTTATCCTTTCTCAGAATAGGCCAATATTTACGTAAAGTTTGTTTAATGGCCGGAGCCATCTCATTATACTGGGTAATGAATGGTATATTCATAGTAATATCAGTTTTTTCTGTTTGTATTTGAGGAGAGTGCTTCTGTCTATTTGTTCCACTTCGGATATGGCCCGATCTAGTTCTATGGATGGATAATTTCTATCAATAAACTTATTTTTCAAGTCTCGTGCTTGTGTATGGAATGCTTCTGGAGTGGAACTATTACGTTTCAGTCTTGTGAACTGCCCTTTGTGTATGTTACTGATCCCTGTCGGGTTGTGATGACTGTTGGCATGCAGATAGTTATTCGCTGGAACTTTTTTGAAAAATGTTTCAGTGTGTAATAGACCATCCATAACATAAATGACCAAATCTAGAAAATCAATTGAAGTATTACTTGAAGTAAACGTGAATTTCAAATTGAATGGATTATCATTCGTGTAATGCTGAAAAAGTTCTAACTGATGTAAAGAACCTGACCAAATAAAAATAATGTCATCAATGTAGCGCCGCCAGAGCACCAGGTTTGCTCCAAAGGGGCAGCCGGACCAAATATATTAGTTTTCCCAGCTACCCATGAATAAGTTGGCATAGCTAGGAGCAAACCTGGTGCCCATAGCGGTGCCACAGACCTGTAAATAATAAGAATTATTAAATTAAAAAAATTATGCGACAAGATAAACTGAATACCCGAAATTACAAATGTTTTGAATGAATCTGAAACCAAAGAATCGTTCTCCAAAAAGCGGCCAACAGCATCACAACACTGAACATGGTCAATAACTGTGTATAATGAAGTAACATCTGCTGTTACTAAATGATAAAGTGACAACCATTGAGTGTCATTGAGGGTCTGCAGTATGTGGGTAGTATCCCTAAGGTATGATGGAAGTTGATTTACATATGGTTGGAGATGGTGGTCGATATACTGAGACAGATGGGAAGTGAGTGATTGAATGCCTGATACAGTATGATAGGGCGCCCAGGAGGTTGTTGTACAGTAGGTTTTTGTGAATTTTTGGAATTATATAAAAGATTGGAATCATTGGATTTGGATTAAAAAGAAAGTCAAATTCTTGTTTTGTTATGATCTGTTGATCAAGCCCAGTTGTTAGAAATGTTAATAATTGCTGTTGATACACATCTGTAGGATTGGAGGAGAGGGGTTGGTAAGTGGACCTATCCCCAAGAATGCATAGTGAT
Source organism: Ascaphus truei (assembly GCF_040206685.1). Lineage (NCBI taxonomy): Eukaryota > Metazoa > Chordata > Amphibia > Anura > Ascaphidae > Ascaphus > Ascaphus truei. Next base: position 4,807,956 of record NC_134498.1, read on the forward strand.
TCCTGGACATAAAGAGGTACACCACTTAAAGAGGTACACAATAATGATATTATTACATTTAAGGGACTTGAAAATGTACAATCAAATATTAAACAGGGAAATAGAGAGAATCATTTATTAAAACGTGAACACTATTGGATTTATGAAATGCAAACTAGACATCCTATTGGTTTCAATGAACTTATTGAATTAAATCCATTTTTAAGATGATAAATGTTTAGAATAATCCCAAATTGGTATCACAGAAGTCTCTTTTTTATTACTGATATTTTTTGGCATTTGTATTAATATTGTATGTTTTTCTTTATATATTCATCATTTGTGATAGCACTATGTTATATAGCTATTCATACCATTTGCCTCGCTTTGACTAACTATTTGATTACTGCATGAAGTTTATGAAAGCTGTGATGTATGGCAGTAGCATAGAATATTAGTTCACACTAATGTGGCAAATGGTGTCTGTTGTTCTTTAATAAGTTGTTTTTTATAAGTTTTTTATAAGTTCTTTTTACACATATTTAAAGTTCTTTTTATATATATATGTGTGATGGTTCTATGTTGTGTGGCCATGTATATGCTGAGTATCGTGTTCTTTGCTTTAATTGATTATATATTAATCATAGCATGTAGTCTATGAATGCCGCATTATATGTCACAGCATAGAAAAGAGGTTACATCACTGCTGCTAATCGTTGGCATGTAAAGGGTGTCTGTTTTGGGCAATCCCATTTGATTACTTGCCGCCTATAAATACGCGCGGATGACGCTGTGCGTGACCTCCTGACGAAGCACGTGGAGCGAAACGCGTAGAGGTCACGACAGTTCATCCTGCGCGCGTTTGCTGACAGGCTGAGATGGAGCCTGCGAGAGGCACAAGTGGCGTTTTCCAACTCTGCGGTTGCCGTGATCCGGATCATCATACGGTTACCGTGGACCCACACTTCTGCCTCAGTGTAAGTGTTCGTCTCCCCCTATCAGTGTTTTGATAGTCCTCTATGGCGGTTTTATTTTAAACCACTTTGGATTGTTTTTTCTTTTGTTAGTTTAACATTGATTTAATTTTTTTTCAGTGTTTTGTGTGTGTTATACTGTTTAAGGTTTAGACATCTTAGAGGCCATATTTATGGTCACTGAATTTGAGCGGTTTAACATTTTTAACTGAGGTGGGATTGGATCCTCTCAGGTCTTTTGTGTATTTTTATCAATAAATGACATTTACTTAATCCCTGGTGCGCATTTGTGCATTATTCTTCTCTGTTTTTCAGGGTGCCCTCCCCCCTTTTTAGGGGGGATCACCTTGAGGTGGGAGCATTTGGGGAGACGCTCCATGCACTTGTAGCAAAGGGATTTTCCATTTTTATTCTGCAGCACGAGCACTGAACATCCTTCTTTCTGATTCCTGGACATAGTAGAGTTTATCCATGATTACCAAATCCCCTCCCTTATCAGCAGGCTTGATCACAATAGAATCATTTTCCCCAAGTGCACGCAAAATACTTTTTTCCTCAATGGTGAGATTATCTCTTTTGATTTTAAATTTGCGACTTTGTGTTTCAAGATCATCTGAGACCATTTTGGCAAACGTATTAATAAAAGGGCCACTGACATTTAGTTTTCTTTGGTCATTGTGATTGGCTACTTTTAGTTTCAAAAGATTGCATGTTGTCCATCTTGGACATTTTAGATCACAGACCTTATGCCAGAGGTCTGTGGTTTCACTTACTGCTCCGGCAGCTTTTATTCGAAGTAATCACCGGCTTGTATCTGACATGTTCCTGGAATGCCACGCTGTTCACCCGGAGCATGCCGGGCTCCCAGCCTGGGTCATGCCCGGCTGACGCGCGGTTGATGTGTTTATTGATAATGGTTCGGATTTTAATAGGCTGCAATGCTTCGCGTGTCCGCCAGATGGCATAAATTCATGAATTGTATTGCGCCGAATCAGTAATGTGTCGGCTTGCAGGTGTTTCGTTTAAAAAAGATACCGTACCACAGTGTGCTATTGTAACTTGGCCTTGGCCTTGAGACTGAAGGAACAGGTTGCAAAAATGTATCAATTTAGGCTTTTCATATTAAAGAAAGACAAAGACCAGTTTCAGTTTGTGTTACACTATTCTCCAGAGACCCACCCGCCATGAGTGTTCAAGTGAAGCCCGCTTTCCAAAAACCTGACAGAAGTTACGCGTATTTGATATGGGCCGCGATTAATGCAACAGATGATAAGATGGCAACAGTTGCTCAAATTTATCAGTATTTTATCGAAAACTATGACTTTTACAAATTTTCGCCAACTCCTCATACGTGGAAGCGTGCAATAAGGAAAAGGTTATGTAGTGACCCCTGTTTTCACCGTATTGAGCCCCAATTCGTTGGAGGGTATTGGTGTGTGTCACCGGATTTTTCCTGTATCTATGATCATGGAGGCGGCAAAAGGCAAAGGGTCGTGTTAAAACAACTAAGAAGCGACAGTCGCTGCCAAGCAATGCACCAGCACCAGCACCGGCTTCCAATGACGGTCCCACTGTAAGTGACAACCCTGAGCCTGAGGCTGAGCTGGATTTGGCGTGCAGATTTGATGAAGCTTGCATGTACCTAAGCGATTTCCAGCCTCAGCTGCTGACTACAGGTGGACTAGTCCCGCTGCCAACTATCGACGTGGATGATGAAGAAAGCTGGACTGGCAGTGGACCGGCGCCGGCGCAAGCTGAATGGGAAATTCAATGGTGAGTACTGTCTTGTTGCCGTATTATTTTGGTGGGGCTGGCTGGGTACTTCTTTAGGGGGCTGATCATTACTGTACTGTACATTAAAACTTTTCTTTTTGTTTTTTCTCAGAAAAGAAAACGGCTAATGGGGGGATTTCGATGGATAATATTGTACTGTATGCTGATATTTTCCGGCCGTACAGTATACTGTGTAATAAACCCGAATAAATAAAACTATGCATTTATTCTAAATGTTCAGTATCGTGTCATTATTTGTCTTCCACAGTATACTGTACAGTGGTATACAGTGCCTAACATCTATGGGCAAAAAGAATTTTGTTCCTAGGTGCCCTAGAACAGAAGTTCCCACGCCAATTGCCCGTGAACTTGACCGCGGCCCTAAGTAGTTCCCACGCCAATTGCGCGAATAAAATGTAAAATAACCCGTTCTGTGGGTCTGAGCGGGTTGAAATTTACCTGGTCCTCATGCGAGAGGACCCTTGCCATAGTGGCAAAATATCAGCCTTGCACGACCCCCGGAACTGGAGGTACCAAAAGACAGTTTAAAAGCACATTACCAAAGTGGCTTTTTTTCTGCCATGCAAGTCAATGGCAGAAACCTGAACTTTAACATCACCCTGACTCCGTTCTGTTGCCACGAGAGGGTCGCAATTTGCCATGCAATCCTGCCGCAACTAGGACAACATGGTGACCGAATTTGAGCCCTCTAGGTCGAACAGAACCGAAGTTGTGGGTTCCAGGTTCCTGCTCATTCTGACTTAGCCGGTTCAAAGCTTTCTCCGCCATTGCGCTCAATGGTAGGACCCTCCTCGCCGGCGTGACCCTTTCTCGCCGCCATTACTGCTCGGACCCTGTTGGAGTCAAGTGAGGGGGTTCCTAACATCTAGGGGCAAAATGAATTTTATTTCTAGGTGCCCTAAAACAGAAGTTCCCACGCCAATTGACCTAGTTCCCACGCCAATTGCCGTAGTTCCTACGCCAATTGCGCGACCAGCCAGTTAAAAAACAGTGCAGCAATCCTCTACAGTACATTTGTTACACTGGCAAAGGAGCAAATGGAAACAATGTGAGGCAATTCAACATGGTCTTTTATTGGTGGAGTCAGTACAAAAACATTTATTTACAAATACTGTACAATGTTGAAACATTTAAAGTGCACAGCAATTCTAACCATCAACAAAACAAAACATTTTTGGTGCATGGGGCAAAGGGAGTTAAAGTGACATTTTAAGTAACATCTCCTTTATTAAAGAAACCCAGTACTGTATACAGTAAAGTACAGTGGGATGGTGCGCAACACTGTCAGTCAGACCTGCACCAGTTCAGTCCTATAGGGCAGCAAACAGGGCAGGTTTTCAGGGCAACGTTGAAAACCGTGCCTGTTTGCGGCCCTCAGGGACTGGAGTTGTGCATGTCCTGTGAAAAAAAACACACATCAACATCTCCTTTGTTTAAGTACAGCAGGTACTGTAGGGCAAAACATGTACAGTATAATACAGTTCAGCACAACAGTATGGTCTCACTGACAGTCCTCCACATTGTCCATCCATGGCCGATTCCTTGCATGGCGCAAAACACCATTAATGCAGTCTCTAACGCCTTTCATTACAGGATCTGTAACTGGATAAAAGCGCCGCATTTCTTCCACAGTGTTTTTCCTTAAATTGGCAGGAAGGGCCTTTTTAACACGATTTCCTTCATAGTTCACTTTGAACACCCACTCGCAGTACAACGTGTAGGGAACATGGTGCTTAAAAATTATCAAGGCATACTTGTGGGGTACACCAGCACTCATCACCCTATACTTCTCCCTGAGCCCCGGTGGCAGATCGCACAGGGTGATGTCGGGCACTATTTCGATGCGAACCGGTGTAGGTCTTTTGGGAACGGGTGTGCTTGAGGCGACGGGCGATGGTAGGATGTCTGGGAGGAAGCTTTCCTCCGGTCGTGGTCGCCGTGTTGTCTCCTGGCGTGGTCTTGACGGGGTTGTCATGTCCTCCTCAACGGCATACATGTACACTACATCTTCTGGTGGAGGGGGTGCACTTGGTGAAGGAAGGGGGTCGAAGGTCCCATTCATCACATCCATGTCACCCTCCTGCTCCGGCGTCGGGGAATCAGGGGCATTAGCACCGAGCAAATAATGCATGCCCGCAATGTCAGCCTCTATCTTCTCCATCCGTTGATCCATCCGTTGCTCCATTTGTAGCATCCGTTGCTCCACATTTAACATGGTCTCCAGAAGCAGATCTATCTTTGCCAGCACAATAGAATTCCCGGGGAGATCCACACTTATACCATTCAGCATCCGGTCCAACGAGCTGCTTCTTGTGCATGGCGTCTGGACATCTGGGGGGATGGGTGCAATGGAAGATGAGATGGGGGTTCCATGGAGAGAAGCGGCATCGATGGAGAGTGGAGGAGGTGACCTGTGGATACCCGGTAGAGGAGAAGCGGCAGCGTCGTCGAAGAGGGATGGAGAAGGTGACCTTTGGATTTCCGGGCGAGAAGCAGAGTCGTCTAAGCGCAAAGGAGACAGTGACCCGTCGTCAGATGGAACCGGAGAAGATGGGGGTGGAGAAGACGGGATGAAGCTTTCCGGGACAGCTACAGCAGAGTCGTCGAAGCATATGGGAGGAAGTGGTCTGCGGATTCGATGGGTTGGCTGCCATTCGTTTTGTGTCGAGAGTACATCACCGTATATCTTCTTCACATAATGAGGCTTACGTCTAAGAAAACCCTTAACCTTTGGGGTTAGCAGAAGGTTTTCTTTATTGGCCTTAGCCTGTCGCTTTGCCCTTGGCGTGGGAATGGCTCCTGCCTTTCGCTTTTTCAGCATGACAGGCACGGCAGAGGTGAGAGGGTTCTTGCGTCCATAGAACCGGGGATGCTCCATGGAAGCAGGTGGCACAATGCAGTACAGTATCTGGACAAGGGCAAGTTCAGATAAAGATCATGGAGTGGTGGGCTATGCAAAGTGTGTGACCTTTTATGCATGGCGGCCAGGTACAGGTGTTGAAAGTGGGCGTGTGAGTCATTACCGTATAAATACACCATCCATTTTGTGGATTCACTGCACATAGAATACACATCGACTAAACATCGAATATACATTCTTGTGTTTGTATTTCTTTCTACTCGCAGCAATGCCTGTTAAAAAGATTTCTAAGGATCTCAGCATGCGAATTAAGGAGATGTACAGGAGCGGACACCGAATTGCTGCTATCCAATGCTGGTTAGCTACTTCTGGCCTCGTTGTGCCATTAAACACCTTGAGCTATCATGCACACGGACAAAACAGAGACCGGAAAAAGGCACAAAGGGTAACAAACGCGTAAGTATATTTATAAAACTTAACAAAAAAAAATATAGAAAACTGTACTGTACATCTACAGTCCAGTTCTGTATCTACTGTAATACTGTTGTTATTTCTGTTGATTTATATTACAACATACATTAGTTTGTCTATTTATATTTATAGTACAGCAGTATACATTTTTTGTATATTTCAATTAATCTTACAACGGTATATACTGTCTAGGATGTACTGTATATTTATATTTATATTACAACAGTATATTTATTTTGTATATTAATATTTATAGTACAACAGTATATATATTTTGTCTATTTATATTTATAGTACAGCAGTATACATTTTTTGTATATTTCAATTAATCTTACAACGGTATATACTGTATAGGATGTACTGTATATTTATATTTATATTACAACAGTATATTTATTTTGTATATTAATATTTATAGTACAACAGTATATATATTTTGTCTATTTATATTTATAGTACAGCAGTATACATTTTTTGTATATTTCAATTAATCTTACAACGGTATATACACCAGTAGGATGTATATTTATATTACAACAGTATATTTATTGTGTATATTTATATTTATAGTACAGCAGTCTATATTTTTTGTATATTTCAATTTATTTAATATTACAACATTATATTTACAGTATATACATTTTATATGGCTGCATATTAATAAAACAATATATTTTCTTTACATTGTAGGGAGACAACTCTTCTGGTGGACAAAATAAGTGAGGAGAATGATGAGAGGAGTGCATTAAGGGTTAAAACACTCTGCAGGAAAAGCACAATCTGACTGTATCCGAGACCAGCATAAAGAAGATGAGACGCAGCATTGGATGGAAATATGGACGTGTGAGGTTAGTACTGGACAGTACAGGAGGTAAAAGTGTTGTTTCGCAAACTGTACTGCACTGTGCCGCAAAAATTTTTTATTCCTTGTCATTACAGAGTGTACCCCATGATACGGGACGCAAACAATATCAAAAGAGTGCTCCAGGCCCAGGCATGGATCGACAGCGGGGAGACTTTCCAGGATTGCATCTTCACTGATGAGTCTACTGTGTCGCTGGAGAGATTTGCACGATTTGCTTTCCACAAAAAAGGCCGCTTATCTTTGAAGCCGCGGCCAAAACACCCTGTGAAGCTGCATGTGTGGGGTGCCATTTCTAGGCATGGACCGGGATGCATTGTCATCTTTGAAGGTAAAATTTATCAAATATAATGTCGCCTAATGCACTGTACTTGACTAGTGTTGCCTTACCGTATGCACTGTACTGTACTATTGTGCAGTTTTTTGAGCACTTTTCTTTTCTTGCTATAGGAATCATGAATAAAGCTTTCTTCCAAGACAACATTGTGCCCGAGTCACATGCGACTTTCCCCATGGTCACCGCTTCGACCAGGACAACGATCCCAAGCACACTGCGTCAACGGCGCATATCCTTGAGCGCGGCATCAACTGGGTGAAGACGCCAGCGGAGTAAGTGCAGTAGACCGTGTCCCCTTTTTGTTCCCCACTGTTTTTAGCTCTTAAACCAATTGTCCTTTCTTTTCAATGACAGGTCGCCAGACTTCAATCCGATCGAAATGGTCTGGCATCAGCTGAAGGACCATATCCGGAAAGAGGTGAAACCCTCCAAAAAGGACGAGTTGTTGAAAGGCATACTGAGTTTTTGGAACGATGTACTCACCGTGGAACGCTGCAATAAATATATAGACCATATTGCCACTGTGTTGCCCATTGTTATCGCGCGTAATGGGCAAGCATCAGGAAAGTAGTACTGTGCTGTAGTGTTGTAAGTACAGTATGTTACAGGTAAGTATGGCAAAGATTTTTTCTTTCCAGATAGTAAGAGTACTAGTACTGTATACAGTAGTTAGTTTTTTCTTTACAGAGAGAGCAGCACCAGCCATCAGGTTACAGTACATAGATTTTAACAGTAGTCAGAGTATACAGTACAGTAGTTCCAGTACAGTATACAGTACACTAGTTTGACAGTACTACAGTAACTGCCTACTACAGTAACTGCCCCATTTTTTTTCTTTCCAGACAAAGCTGCACCAGCCACTTACAGTAGTTCTGCCATAATACAGTACAGTAACTGCACACATTTTTGGTTTTCTTGTCATTCCAGGAAAAACAGTGGCCTAGGGGGATGGGGGCGTTGTGTCCAGTCAAATCTGCTTGTACAGTCAAATGTACAGTATATAAACAGCAGCAATGATGTACACAAAACCTCTCCTCTCTCAATGAACTACTGGACAGCAGACAGAATGAGGAAAGATAAAGACTAAAGAAAAATGAACTTTACTATACAGTATATACAGTACAGTATATTAACCAGTACATTACAGTACTGTACTGTATATACTGTAGTATTAAATAATATTCTTATAAATGTGCATTACTCATGTTTCCCCATGTTTTCCAAAGGTTTTCCAAATGGTTATCCAATTTCAAGCTGCCAAAATAACTTAATAAAGACTGCATTACTGTATGTATTATTCCTGATTATTTTTATATTTGTATTTTTTGGTTCCTGATAAAATAAAAAAAATATTTATTCTCTTTCCTGCGAATCATAATCATTGACAGCCACCCCTACAGTGCACCAATGAATTACTTTATTTATTTATAAAATATTTTACCAGGATTTATATATTTTTATTTTAAAGATATTAAAGAATGTACTGTATTGTATTAAAAACATGTGACTGTAAACCATAGTGACTGACCAATATTTTCACACCCTGATGAAATACTGTCTCAGTGTACTCTCAATTCTCACAGTGCTGTGCACATCAGATTTACATTTCAAACAACAGGCCTCTAAGGGTTGGGGGAGGGGGATGGTGTGATTAGAAGCAGGCATGCTGAGTGTTTGTAGCTCGGCTATGGGCGGATTAAGAACACAATGGCAATATGCAGCAGATCAACGACCAAGTGGAGAGAGGGGGATGGTACTGTAGGCTAGGGTGACTCAGCCGATTGACGCTTGGATAGGGAGGGATTAAAAATTCTGGAGGTGTGTGGCTGAAATAGTTAACAGCAGTGTAATTTCAAAAGGCAGTTCATCATTATAATTGGATGAATAAACCCCCAAAGACAACCCCCAAATACAGCACATAAAAAGCAAGTCACTTTAACTCCCTTTGCCCCATGCACCAAAAATGTTTTGTGGCAGAAGAATTTAATAAAGGCTGTAGAATGTATTATTGTGTGTTGATGTTTTGAATTGCTGTGCACTTTAAATGTTTCAACATTGTACAGTACTGTATTGTATGTGTAAATAAATGTTTTTTTACCTACTCCACCAATAAAAGAATAAGCTGAATTGCCTCAAATTGTTTCCATTTGCTCCTTTGCCAGTGTAACAAATGTACTGTAGAGGATTGCTGCACTGTTTTTTAACTGGCTGGTCGCACAATTGGCGTAGGAACTACGGCAATTGGCATGGGAACTAGGTCAATTGGCATGGGAACTTCTGTTTTAGGGCACCTAGAAATAAAATTTATTTGGCCCCTAGATGTTAGGAACCCCCTCACTTGACCCCAACAGGGTCCGAGCAGTAATGGCGGCGAGAAAGGGTCACGCCGGCGAGGAGGGTCCTACCATTGAGCGCAATGGCGGAGAAAGCTTTGAACCGGCTAAGTCAGAATGAGCAGAAACATGGAACCCACAACTTCGGTTCTGTTCCACCTAGAGGGCTCAGATTCGGTCACCATGTAGACCCTCTCGTGGCAACAGAACGGAGTCAGGGTGATGTTAAATTTCAGGTTTTCATTGACTTGCATGGCAGAAAAAAAGCCACTTTGGTAATGTGCTTTCAAACTGTCTTTTGGTACCTCCAGTTCCGGGGGTCGTGCAAGGCTGATATTTTGCCACTATGGCAAGGGTCCCCCCGCATGAGGACCAAGTAAATTTCAACCCGCTCAGACCCACAGAACGGGTTATTTTACATTTTATTCGCGCAATTGGCGTGGGAACTACTTAGGGCCGCGGTCAAGTTCACGGGCAATTGGCGTGGGAACTTCTGTTCTAGGGCACCTAGGAATACAATTATTTTTGCCCATAGATGTTAGGCACTGTATACCACTGTACAGTATACTGTGGAAGACAAATAATGACACGATACTGAACATGTAGAATAAATGCATAGTTTTATTTATTCGGGTTTATTACACAGTATACTGAGAAAAAACAAAAAGAAAAGTTTTAATGTACAGTAATGGTCAGCCCCCTAAAGAAGTACCCAGCCAGCCCCACCAAAATAATACGGCAACAAGACAGTACTCACCATAGAATTAAAATTCATTTTCCCCCAGATGTTAGGAACGCCCTCACTTCACCCCAACAGGGTCCGAGCATGTACAGTACAGTACTGTACTTGAAAATAAAATTAAATATGCAATTTTACTATTACTACGCACAGACTGTGTACTGTAGGTTGAACCGCGAAGGTATTAGACTTCAGAGACAACAGCTCGCAAACGCCCCCATGCGTTTTTACACGGAATTGCAGTATTGCAGCCAGCGGGAATAAAATGCTTAAATCACGGGCGCGAAATAACGCAATACACTCCGGGAGAAAACGTTACTAAACCGCACATCACCGGGATATTTCGAAATTCGCGGAACTAGCCAACTTCGAATAAAGTTGGTCGCCACTGTAATATAAGATGATGTCATTATGTTAGTATGTATATGTCTAATGACTTTATCAAGGGATAATTTTTTCTAAGTGGTGTATTATACAAATGAAGCTGTTATGTCAAGTTATATGTCTAAGTATTTACAAGTTTTAATTGTTTTTTGTTGTCCATTATGTATTGTATTTGTTATGTTGCTGAAACATCAAGCAGATAGAAAATTTCTACTGCGCATGTCCGGGACTTTTCTCCAATAGTAAACTATACCTTTAAATCTGTACTATAAATACAAGGACACACAGGGACTTTTAATATTCATTTATATCCCTGAGGAAGGAGGCTGAGGCTTCCGAAACGCATTGGGTGGTCCCACTAATCACTGCCTTTTCCATCTGCTGATTTATTTCCCGCAAGCCGTGCTGTTTCTTCTACTCGGAGCATCTTTGAATTTGCCGCCATTAGCCCACATGCCACCGTGAGGAGCTGGAGAATCTGCGGCCAAGAACCTGTTGATGCCTGGTGCCTCTGCGCATGTCCAACTGACGGGGGACGGAGGCAACACAGGCAGCCTGCATTCCCTGCCCCGGTGAGAGCGAGGATTGACGTTTCATCTGAAACCGACGCTACACAGCAACACGCGGCAGACACCAGTGAGAAGTGCAGGAGCTGTACCGGTGTTCTATGAGAGGGGATACTCTCTGAAATATCCACTGCCATTTGCCATCTTCATTCCGGTAAGCGGGCACTTCAGCCCAGCAGGATATTAGTGGCACCTTCAATATTGTTATCTATGTGATCTTTCTTTTATTAATTGTTATATTAAATGTTTTTTATATCAGTCACCTGTGTGGTTTCAGCAACAGTTGTTAGTCTTTGTCAGTTAGTTTGTTTTGAGTGTTTGCAGTATTACACTATGTGTTTTTGTTCTTTTATTTTTCATATTTGAATGCTTCCTGCGGAGATCATCCTTGGATTTGCCAGTTCCATTGCTTCTATCTGACCAGGGGTCAGAGTTATATCTAGGCTGCCCATAATTCATTTTTTTTTTGTTATTTTATTGTTATTTTATTAGCGCTACATATTGTTTTATACTGTCGACTTGCAGGTGTTTCGTTTAATATCACAGTGGTCTATTGTAAATTGGCCTTGGGACTGAAGAAGTTACAACAATGTATCAATTTAGGCTTTTCATATTAAAAAAAAAAAAACAAGCACCGTTTCCGGTCTGGTTATTGTCCTGAGCTGAGCGTCCCGCCATGAGTGCACAACTGCAGTCCGTGTTCCAAAAACCCGACAGAACGTACGCTTATTTAATATGGGCCGCGATTAATGCAACAGATGATAAGATGGCAACAGTTGTTCAAATTTATCAGTATTTTATCGAAAACTATGACTTTTACAAATTTTCGCCAGATCCTCATGTGTGGAAGCGTGCAATAAGGAAAAGGTTATGTAGCGATCCATGTTTTTTTCGTATTGATCCCGATTTTATTGCAGGGTATTGGTGTGTATCACCGGGTTTTTCCCGTATCTATGATCATGCAGACGGTAAAAGTTGAAAGGTCGTGTTAAACCCAACTAAGAAACATCAGTCGCTGGCAAGCAATGCACCAGCACCAGCACCGGCTTCCAATAAAGGTCCGACCATCAGTGACAACCCTTGCTGTCTGTCCCCGCACGGATACCTGCAGCCAGAGCCGGATTTTGCGTACAGTTTCCAGCAAGCTTTTATGTACCTAAGCGATTTCCAGCCTCATCATCTGACTACAGGTGTAGTAGTCCCGCTGTCACCTGTCAACGACGTGTATTATCAAGAATACGGGACTGGCAGTGGCTCGGCGCCAGCTGATTGGGAAAATCTATGGTGAGTATTGTTGCCGTATTTTATTCTGTTTTTTTTATTTGGAAAATATCAATATCAGTGCGATTCAAAAGTCAAGCGATTCTCCTGTAAGCAATATCATTGGCTGAGCGGCTTCTACAGAAGATACTGCACAATTGGTGAAAAGCTAAGCGCATGCGCATTGGAACCTTCTTGAAACGCATATGCGTGTCATCACATCGACGGTAGGCGCATGCGCATGTGAACAGGGGACTGACCATTACAGTAAAACTTTTACTTTTGTTTTTCCTCTGAAAAGAAAACTTTGTCATCTCATGCGGAAAACGGCAAATGGAGGGATTTCGATGTATAATATCGCTTTGTGTAACAATGCCTGCACATTGCTGAATCGGATTTAAAAAAAACACGTACCGGAGTCTACAGTTTAGTGGCCGATGTTATTGATCAGGATAGAATACCTGAAACAGTATGCTGATGTTTTCAGACCGTATACAATACATTTATTCTACATGTATTCCAGTACATATGTGTATTCTATACCCGTACTGCATGTATTGTTTTAATATTCTTGTGATGTACAGTTATAATATTCTTGTGATGTCCATCTCCGCTCAGTTTTAATATTCTTGTGATGTCCATCTCCGCTCAGGACTTTGCTGACTATTTTAAGGAAAAGGTGGAATCCATACGGCAGAACATCCCCTCTGTTTCTTCCCCCCATCCTACACCTCTTCCTAACTCTCCTCCTGCCTTCCTTGACTCTTTTTCCACTGTCTCAGAGGAGGATGTGTCGCTGTTGATCGCCTCTTCTCCCTCTACCACTTGCCCTCTTGACCCCATTCCCTCCCATCTCCTAAAACCTCTAGCTCCTACTATAATCCCTACGCTTACACACAGTTTTAACTCCTCCCTCTGCTCTGGAACCTTTCCATCCTCCTTCAAACATGCAACAGTCATACCATTACTCAAAAACAGGAAGCTTGACCCTACCTGTCTTTCTAACTATCGACCTGTCTCCCTCCTGCCTTTTGCCTCTAAACTCCTTGAACGTCTTGTATTCTCTCGCTTGCTCCATTTTCTCAACACCTATTCTCTCCTAGACCCTCTACAATCTGGCTTCCGCACTGCTCACTCCACCGAAACAGCCCTCACTAAAATAACTGACGACCTCCATGCTGCCAAAGACAGAGGTCATTACACTCTATTAGTTTTATTATGTATTACTCTACATTACAGGTGATGTCCACTTTTCCACTTCTTTTTGAACTTCCTTTTTAAACTTCATAAATACTTGAAACATATATACTTAAAAGCATATCTGCTAGGAAGCATGGCTGCAGCTGCATGGCGGAGAAGAAACCGCCACTCCGGCATCCTGCCGGCGGCAATTTTATTTGGGGGGAGGGTTGGGGTGTGCGGGAGGTGGATGTTTCACATTGTTTGACGGAGTCGGCGATTCCCAGTGATGACCGGAGCCCCACAATCCACGCAAGCGACCCTGCACCAAAGCCGGGTACTGTTGCGGCAGCTAGCCGGGGCTCGCCCATGGCGGTGACGGCGGCGGAAGAGCCGCGATTCTGGCAAAGTGCCGGAGCCCTTTCTGAGTGGGGGGAGGGACAGGGATTGTGGGAGGGGGTTATTTTACCTGGTTTGGTGGGAACCGTGTTACTCCACAAGACCTGGGACCCTTGTCCTGCACCGTTTTACCTGTACCAAGCCCGGGCGCTGTTGCGACAGTGGCCCGTTGCTGCCCGGCCCAGATGATGCCGGTGGCGGCCACTCCAGTCCACCTGCAATCGGGACCAACAAAGGCGGCGGTCTCTGCGGGGACCAGCGAGGTAAGCCAGACCAAGTCGCAGACTGCCCCTGACTTATTTTTTCCTATGACTGGACCCTGTTGTTTCACTATAGAGGTGACCAGGGGGTGGCAGGAGATAGGGGTACCAGGGGAGGGGAAGGAAGGGCAGCTTGTAGGGCAGCTAGGCTTCCCCATAACCCTGGCGGAGCAGCAAGGGGACTCTCAGTTAAGAGCCCCACTGTTGCAGCCTTGCTATGGGCTGGAGGTATCAGGGGTTGTGGCAAAGTTAGACCACCCCCAGATTACCTGCCAGCCAGGAGCTGAGGTAGGTGCACTCAGGTAGTTCCAGGGTCTGGGTTAGGATAGCCCAGGGGGGAGAGGAGTGCAGGTGGGCTGAAGGGAGGTAAGCAGCAGGAGTCATCAGCAGGGGCTGAGGTGCTGGGCCTCGGGGAGGCTAGGCAGGGAGACACTGTGGAGCAGGGGGAGATAGGAGTTCAGTGGGGTGTCAGGCAACAAGCAGAAGCTAGGGATGGGCTAAGTAGGCAGGAGGTCCCTTGTTCCGACCGGCCAGGAGTGACCCCCCTGACAGATTCCCCAGGGTTCCTAGATGAGGGGCTGTGGGTAGATAGGCAGCCAGGGAGGAGAGTCAAGGGTATAGCGGTTCAGCTACAGGGGGGCACAGGGCCAGGGCAGGTAGGGTCCCTACAGAATAGTGACATAGCTCTTTCCCAGACTTGGTTGACAGGAAAGCGACTGTCTGTGCTTGATAGCTGGTCTCTTGCTGGTGCAGAGACATTCCAGTCTCTGGGCAGTGTGCAGCCTGGTCGTCAAAGGGGCCCCTTCACCATGGACTTGGTTCACCAGGCACTGGGTGGGGAGCAGAGGGAGGCAAAGGAGAATGCCCGGCGGCCACGGTGGAGCCCTGCTCAGCAGGATCTTGACTTTACTATCCACTGTGGCCAGGACAATGTACTGGACAATGCCGGAGGACAATATTGAGTGCTTTAAGGATGCGAGTGGTGTCCCAGTGCCAGGGAAGGCAGCTGGGGCACCAGGCACCCATTGAGCATGGGAGGTGTCAAGAGAGAGGGGATTTGGCCCGGGACTAAAGGGGTTACACCCCATTTGGCCACCCTCTACTCTCACCTGGGAAGCAAGAGGTTAACAGGACTGGGGTCCAGTAATATGTTTTTGCCTTGCTTCAGCCATCCAACTGTTTATTCCCCTGTATAAATGTATTGTTTCTGGGCCAGTGTCTGCACCACACACACACTGGGGCTTAAGGGGTTAATGAGCTGCAGTTTAGGAAAATACATTTAAATGCGTGGTGTCTTTTCAGAAATATCTGGGCTTCAAAAGGCTTGATTGAAGTTGGGTGTGAAAAGTACAGAAGGGGTTTGGTGTATGTTTACACATCTGGCTGGTAGAGACAGCTAGGACCCAGGCTGGGGCATTGGTGTGAATTATAGCACCGATGACAAATGTTCACTACACACAGCCCCACTTCAAAGGATTTCTTGATGGGGGCCAGGGGTGCTGTTACGCAAGTAAGTGTTACTTCTTGCCTGTTACTGTACTATATTGCTGTGTTCACCTATTTAAGGAATAAATATACTTTATTATATCTAGGCCTCGTTCAGTTCAACCCAGTTATTTGGTGTATTATTATAGCCTGTCACAAAGCTCCCGTCACAGGCTTATAATAAAACTGTTTAGCGCTATTAGCGCTGTCTAGTGAATTGGCTGACGCGCGACAAAGTGCGTGACAAACGGAAAACATCCCCGAATTTTTTTGGGGATGTAGGAGAATAAAAGGGGCCTCTACAGTAGCTCCCATCCCAAAGAGGATTACACGCAGGCGCAGCAGAGAGGTAATGCTCGGCTAGGGACGGATTAAAAACACAATGGCAAGCTTCAGAAACTGAATGACTCTGTAGAGGTGTCTGTCGATAAGAGTTTCAAATCCTTGAGCGAGCCTTGTGTGTGTGCGTGGGGGAGGGGGGTACATGGTACAGCAGCATGAAGGATTAGCTGTACTGCAGTTCAAAGAAATGACATATATTCAAAAGGCAGGTCATCATAATAATTTGATCCCTACACCCCCAAATACAGTACATAAAAAGCACACAAATCAACCATGTGCAGTCAAACGCACAGTGTCGCAGTCAAAAGCTACAGCACAGATTGAATATCGTAATATCAAGTTGGTCTAGGCAGGTTTGTGGAGAAAATAAAAATAAAGGAGGAGAATTTTTTTTTTTTTTTGGTCACTCACTCGTGAACTTCGCAAGCAAGCAGTGGTGAATTTACAGGCACATGCGCAGTAATCATCAGCTATCAAGCAGGAATGTGATTGAAACCAGAAAGACACACATTCAAAGGAATGGTGTGGGAGAGGTGTACTGCACTGTAGATAAGATAAGAAGTTGAAATACTACAGTGCAGTAAATTATCCTGTGTGTGCGGGGGCGAGCGAGGGGAGAGCGCTGTATACGCCAAAATGTGATACTGTTACAGCACACGCCTATGCGTTTCAACAATTTTCAAATGAGACATACGGCACTGCAAATGCATGTATAAATATGCACATTTACAATTACTGCGCGTGCATACGCAGACTGTGTACTGACGTAGGTTGAACTGCTAAAGTGTTAGACTTCAAAGACAACAGCTCACGAACGCCACCTTGAGTTTTTAGACGGTATTGCAGTATTGCAGACAGCGATAATAAAATGCTAATATTACGAGCGCTAAAATACCGCAATACACTCCGGACAAAAAAAAACGCATCTGCCCGCGGTTATCAAAGTTGCGCCGATTCAGTCGCATTAGGATAAAGGCGGCCTCCACTGTAGATAATGAAATAAAGATACGGAGGTGTGGTCTAAAACTGTATAGTGCTAGTATAGGTACAACGTGAACGTGTGTGTGATATTATGGTGATGATTAAGATGTGAAATGTAGGATTGTGCTATTCTGTTGGTACCGCCCAAAAGGGTCAAAACGGATCCTCTAAATATTAAAATTAACAATCTACCTGGATCCCACTAAACCCCAATAGTGAATGTGAAAAATAATGTAATATATTGTAGTGAGGGGGAAAACTAACTAATGTGTAGGGATGTAGGATTGTACTAATCTAGTTGGAACCGCTGATAGGGTCATTACGGTACCTCTAGAGATAAATATTAGTGAAAAATAAATAGTGATAATAAAAATACCTACATCTACATGTTTCCTCTCACTATTGAGCATAGTGATGGAGGACAATAGGATGATGAATGACTCTATAAATAGGATGAGAAAGAAACCCTTCATTTATACCATGGGGGCATAGGGTGTTAAGCAAATGAATCCACCGGCACTCATTTGAAGGAGTTTCCGGTCGAAATCCTCTTTACGTGGTCCCCATGGTATATGTTCAATACCCGTAAAGTTCAGGACTGAAGAGTCTTCATCCTTTTTTTTTAGTCATTCATCATCCTATTGTCCTCCATCACTATGCTCAATAGTGAGAGGAAACATGTAGATGTAGGTATTTTTATTATCACTATTTATTTTTCACTAATATTTATCTCTAGAGGTACCGTAATGACCCTATCAGCGGTTCCAACTAGATTAGTACAATCCTACATCCCTACACATTAGTTAGTTTTCCCCCTCACTTCACTACACTACCGACACACTTTATTGAAGTGTGGTCGGTACCGCAAGCCGGGAAATCTCCCGGCTTGCTAGTGGCCGCCCCTCGGCGTGCCGCGCGTCATAGACGCGCGGTCACGCGTCATCGGGAGCGTGCGCCCCCTGCACGCGTGTCCAGGGGCTCCCCGAGGGAGCCCTGGTGTCCCGCGATCACGGGACAGCGGCAGGGGGTTCCGGGGGACCCGGCGGACCCGGCAGCGGTAGGGAGAGCGCCCCGATCGGAGGGCGCTCTTCCGCTGCTTCGGCGCGCGCCCGTCACACTCGGGCGCGCGCCAGGCTACTGCTGCGGCACAGAACGGGCAAATGCTCGAATAAACTGTGCCGCAGCAGTATATTACATTATTTTTCACATTCACTATTGGGGTTTAGTGGGATCCAGGTAGATTGCTAATTGTAATATTTAGAGTTTCCGTTTTGATCCTTTTGGGCGGTACCAACAGAATAGCACAATCCTACATTTCACATCTTCATAATCACCATAATATTACCCACACGTTCACGTTGTACCTATACTAGCACTATACAGTTTCAGATATAAAATATATAAATAAAATACATTTAATAAATTCCTAGTCAGAACAACATTCGTTTTTGACAAATGTATTTATTACATTTTACTACAATTAGTCCTTGTTACGTGTGTGTGTGTGTGTGTGTGTGTGTGTGTGTGTGTGTGTGTGTGTGTGTGTGTGTGTGTGTGTGTGTGTGTGTGTGTGTGTGTGTGTGTGTGTGTGTGTGTGTGTGTGTGTAAATGTCGGATCTAGAAATAAAAGCCACAGGTGAATGACTAGTTTCCTGAATCCCTTAACCAGTGTCTGGATGTCCCCGCTTCACAATATCTAAAGCAGCAATCCCGCCTTGGATCTTACCTTATCCGCAGTCCCTCAATGTCCAGGTACCCTCATTCCCGCAATGTTATAAGTTGGCGGAGATGTGTTCCCTACCTGTCTTCTGGGTTAGGGGGGGTTCCGATGTGTTCTGTGTGAAGCTTGAGTCAGATCTGGAAGAAAGCAGTATAAGTTATTTTGGTGTAGTATAGGACAGTTAAGATATATAGGGTAAATAAGATATCCTGATACAGAGAGGGGGAGAGAGAGGAAGAGAGGGAAAGGAAGAGAGGGAGGGAGAGGAAGAGAGGGAGGTAGAGGAAGAGATGGAGGGAGAGGGAGAGAGGGAGGGAGAGGAAGAGAGGGAGGGAGAGGAAGAGAGGGAGGGAGAGGAAGAGAGGGAGGGAGAGGAAGAGAGGGAGAGGGAGGAAGAGAGGGAGAGAGGGGAAGAGAGGGGAAGAGAGGGGAAGAGAGGGAGAGAGAGGAATAGAGAGGAAGGGAGGAAGAGAGAGGAAGAGAGGGAGAGAGAGAGGAAGAGAGGGAGAGAGAGGAAGAGAGGGAGAGAGAGAGGGAGAGAGAGAGGGAGAGAGAGAGGGAGAGAGAGGGAGAGAGAGGGGGAGAGAGATGAAGAGAGAGGAAGAGAGGGAGAGAGAGGGAGAGAGAGGAATAGAGGGAGAGAGAGGGAGAGAGAGGGAGAGAGAGGGAGAGAGAGGAAGAGAGGGAGAGAGAGGAAGAGAGAGAAGAAAGAGAGGAAAGAGAGAGGAGAGAGAGAGAAAAAAGAGACAGAGGGAGAGAGAAAAAGAGAGAGGAGGGAGAGAGAAAAAGAGACAGTGGAGGGAGAGAGAAAAAGAGACAGAGGAGGGAGAGAGAAAAAGAGACAGAGGAGGGAGAGAGAAAAAGAGACAGAGGAGGGAGAGAGAAAAAGAGACAGAGGAGGGAGAGAGAAAAAGAGACAGAGGAGGGAGAGAGAAAAAGAGACAGAGGAGGGAGAGAGAAAAAGAGACAGAGGAGGGAGAGAGAAAAAGAGACAGAGGAGGGAGAGAGAAAAAGAGACAGGAGAGAGAAAGAGAGAAAGAGACCAGAGAGAGGGGAGACGGGGGAGACCAGAGAGAGGGGAGACCAGAGAGAGGGGAGACCAGAGAGAGGGGAGACCAGAGAGGGGGGAGACCAGAGAGGGGGGAGACAGGGGGAGACCAGAGAGAGGGGAGACAGGGGGAGACCAGAGAGAGGGGAGACGGGGGGAGACCAGACAGAGGGGAGACAGGGAGAGACCAGAGAGAGGGGAGACGGGGGGAGACCACAGAGAGGGGAGACGGGGAGAGACCAGAGAGAGGGGAGAGACCAGAGAGAGGGGGCAGGGGTGACTGACTGACCGGGCAGGGGTGACTGACTGACCGGGGCAGGGGTGACTGACTGACCGGGGCAGGGGTGACTGACTGACCGGGGCAGGGGTGGGTGACTGACCGGGGCAGGGGTTACTGACTGACCGGGGCAGGGGTGACTGACTGACTGGGGCAGGTGACTGATGGGGGGGGAGTACCTCTGATGTCACACACATACTCCCATACACACATACACATTCTCCCATATATATATAAATATATACATACATAAATAAAGACATACAATACAATACAATATATACACACACACATATATACACACATACACATTCTCCCATATATATACACACACACACACACACACTCCCATATATACACAAACACACACTCCCATATATACACACTCCCATATATACACACACTCCCATATATACACACACTCCCATATATACACACACTCCCATATATACTGTACACACACTCCCGTATATATACACACTCCCATATATACACACACTCCCCCATATATACACACACTCCCACATATATACACACACTCCCACATATATACACACACTCCCTACACACACTCCCACATATATACACACACTCCCACATATACACACACTCCCACATATATACACACAGTCCCACATATATACACACACTCCCACATATATACACACACTCCCACATATATACACACACTCCCACATATATACACACACTCCCACATATATACACACACTCCCACATATATACACACACTCCCACATATATACACACACTCCCACATATATACACACACTCCCACATATATACACACACTCCCACATATATACACAGACTCCCACATATATACACACACTCCCACATATATACACACACTCCCACATATATACACACACTCCCACATATATACACACACTCCCACATATATACACACAGTCCCACATATATACACACACTCCCACATATATACACACACACACACACACACACACCCATGCATACACACACACACACACACACACACACACACACACACAATGCATACACACACACACACCCATGCATACACACACACACACACACCCATGCATACACACACACACACACACACACATGCATACACACACAGAGGAAAGGCAGCGGGACCGAGCACCACCACTGCCCCGCTCACCACCTAACCAATCCCCATCCCCCCATGACCATCTCCAGCCCGGAGATGCCGGGACAGGGCGAGAAGGGGGAACACCCCCACTGCAATCAGCGGGACGCGGGGACGTCCACAGGGCGAGAAGGGGGAACCCCCACTGCAATCAGCGGGACGCGGGGACGTCCACAGGGCGAGAAGGGGGAACCCCCACTGCAATCAGCAGGATGCCGGGATGTCCCGCCGGGATGTTCCGCGGGGATGTTCCGCGGGGACGTCCCGCGGGGACAGGGCGAGAAGGGGGAACCCCCACTGCAATCAGCAGGATGCCGGGATGTCCCGCCGGGATGTTCCGCGGGGACGTCCCGGGGGGCCAGGGCGAGAAGGTGGAACCCCCACTGCAATCAACGGGACGCGGGGACGTACCGTGGGGACAGGGCGAGAAGGGGAACACCCCCACTGCAATCAGCGGGATGCAGGGACAGGGCGAGAAGGGGGAACACCTGCCTCGTGCGGGGAGTAAGGGGGCTTGCAGGGAAGGAGCAGAGGGGCCGCAAGACGGAGGATTGGAGAGTACTTACTTACTCTCCAACAGATCTCCGGCCAGAAAGAATGGGCGCTCGTTGGGGGCGGGCTCATATAGAGCCTGGCCGCGCGCCCACAAAGCCTGGGAGCGCGCACCAATCAGCTGTCAGGTAGGGAGTTTTTTTTTTTTCAGCCAGTGCGAGCAGGGAAATTTCAGCGCGAGCGGGGGGGGGGGGGTAATTTAAAAAAAACGCACGTGGCGCTGCTTGGGCCAATATTTACTCGCCTGGGGGTTAAATCCACCCGCCCCGGGCGTGTAAATGTATAGGATTGTCGAACACTGTACATATATATATATATATATGCTTTACCTTGTATCTATCTACATTATCTATCCCTGTTCATCTGCACTAATTAAGTGCCCCCTCTGATTTGTGGACTCTGTATTTATTACATCATATACCTTGAAGTCCACACTACCCCACTCTATACATCTCTTCTGTCAATATACTACAGAGTCGTTATGACTCACTTACACTCCTTGTATATGAATTTATCTGCCGCTGCCTATTCACGCCCACTTTGAGGCACGACCAGATACTTACCTACTATTGGTCGTTAGCGCGGCCTCTCCTGAACAACAGACCTTAAAATGCAGCACTGACTATCATGTCATGTGACTCCTCCCCATGATGAAGCGTGCCTGTAGCACGTGAAACGTACGTCGGGGTATGGTCACGTCAGACGCATGACGTGCACAGGAAGAGACGGTCTGTTTACATGGGGTCTGAAGATAAGGTAGTATAGCGGTGGACATAGACATGTACAGTACTTGCTTTCTCTCCCTGACCATACCTACGTGGATACAAAGGTAATAACGTTATAGTACCATATTGATGTTTTTCGGTCAGTCTGGTATATCTGTATTCTGAGGAATACCATCTCCTCTAGTCATTAGATATACATGTATTTATACATATATCCATTTGTGTATTTTGCATATAGTCACTGACTAAGTGTGATATATATGTATATGGAAACGTCATTTCCATTGGAGAGAAATCTTTCTATGTCCATAATATGTGCTATGTTAGATGGTTATAACTACCATCAAGGTTATTTATCCTGGGTGTGAAGCTTAACAGTACTGCACCGACACACTTTATTCGAGCAAATACCCAGTATGTACCTGGCAGATACCTGGAATGCGCCGCTCCTCACCTCTGACAAGCCCCGTTGCATTTGCCTTCCCAGCCTGGGTTCATGCCTGGCTGATGGGCGGCTGATCTGTTAAATGATAATGATTAGGATTTAATAGGCTGCAATGCTTTGCGTGTCTACCAGATGGCATAAATTCATGAATTGTAATGCAGTATATATATATCTACTGTGCAGTATTGCAGCCAGCGGGAATAAAATGCTTCAATCCCTGCCTGGAAAATAACTCAATGCACTCGGGCAGAAAACAGTCACAAACCTCAATACACCCGGGTATACCCGAATTCGTGGGACTAGCCGAGCTCGAATAAAGTGTGTCGCCAGTGTATATCTGTATATACACCCGTATCCACCTCTTATACCTTATATACCTATAGGATACTTATCCATTTGAGCATATGTTGTATTTACACACTGGCTCACCCCATGCTCAGCCGTCTCTCCCATTGGGGATTTTAATATCCTTTGTCTACATGTTTCCTTATTTGTTGTTTTGTTCATATTTGGTTTAATAAAATTATATTATTTTTTTATTTTAATACCGCCTTTAAGTCTGTTGTTAGGGGTCTTCTGGACCCCCTTTTGGTCCTATTAATTATACAATATCCATCTACCTACTACATCTCTAATTGGATGTTGCAACTTTAGAGTGCAGGTTAGAGGGATTATAGTGACCCCCGTGGTCACTTGTTCAAGTGTCAAATATCTAATTTTTTCCTATGCACCAAGTTTTTTACCTATTAGTATTAGTTGAGCGATGAGTCACTATATTCATGTGATCAGCCCAGGACAGTCAGGAGAGACATTATAATCAAAATGCGCGCATGAGAGTGTTTCATCCGAGAGACCAGGTGATGTTATTGTTACCCAGTTGTGAGAGCAAACTCCTAGCCACATGGCAGGGCCCATTTGAAGTACTCCACCGCACGGGTGATGTGGATTACGAGATCGCTCAACCAGGGTCCAGGAAGGGTAAATAAATTTACCATGTGAACTTGCTGAAATCCTGGAAGGTGCAGCGGTCTCTATTCATCCACCCGGTGGAGGAGGAAACGGACTTGGGTCCTCAGCCCCCATGGGGGAACATCATTGGTGACGAACAAATCCTAATGGGTAGACAATTGTCCCCTGAACAAAAAGGGGACTTGTTAGAAATAATTACACAATTCAATGATATTTTTTCTGATTTACCAGGGCAAACTAATTTAGTTTCACATGTGATAGAGACAGCACCTGGGGTGAAAGTACGTTCTCGTCCTTACAGGGTGCCTGAAAGCCGTAAGGCCCTGGTAGAGATAGAGGTACAAGAAATGTTACACTTAGGCGTGATTGAGGAGTCATGCAGTGAGTGGTGTAGTCCATTAGTTATGGTCCCTAAACCCGATGGGAAGGTAAGATTTTGTGTGGACCTCCGAAAGGTCAATGCGGTATCCAAGTTTGACGCATATCCGATGCCAAAGGTGGACGAGTTAATGGACGCCCTTGGTAACGCAGAGTATATATCCACGCTGGACTTAAAAAAAGGATACTGGCAAATACCTTTGGAGGAAAAGTCCAAATGCAAAACAGCCTTTGCCACTCCCATGGGTTTATACCAGTTTGTGACAATGCCATTTGGATTGCATGGTGCCCCAGCCACATTTCAGAGACTCATGGATAATGTGCTGAAACCCCATAGGGCTTATGCCGCAGCCTACCTAGACGACATTGTCATTTATAGTAGACACTGGCAGGCCCATCTAAAGAGGCTGAAAGCGGTCCTCAAATCTCTAAGAGAGGCAGGGCTCACAGCCAACCCTAAGAAATGTGCCTTAGGTAAGGCAGAAACCAAGTACTTGGGTATGCAGTGGGAGGTGGAAAAGTAAGTCCACTAGCCGACAAGGTAGCTGCCCTGAAAGAAGTTCCGACCCCCCAAACAAAGACGCAGGTATGCTCTCTGCTGGGTTTAGCAGGGTACTATCGGTGGTTCATCCCCAACTACTTGGAAGTTGCAGCCCCACTAACAGACCTCACAAAAAAGTGTGCCCCTACACAAGAGGTATGGTCAAGGGAGTGCCAAAGATCCTTTGAGGCGGTAAAAAGGTGTCTATCAGAGGGTCCCGTCTTTAGAAGCCCAGACTTCGATAAGCCTTTTATCGTGCAAACTGATGCCTCAGAGATAGGGCTAGGGGCAGTGCTCTCACAACAGTTTGAGGGAGTGGAACCTCCGATCCATTTTCTAAGTAGGAAATTGTTCCCAAGGGAAAAAACTACTCAGTAATTGAGAAGGAGTGCCTCGCAGTAAATTGGGCAATTGAGGCATTTTCTGGCGGGAGTCCATTTCACGTTTGTAACAGACCATGCTCCATTGAAGTGGTTAAATACTATGAAAGGCTCTTATGCTAGGTTGACCAGGTGGTATATGGCCCCCCAACCCTTCTCGTTTGAGATTCAGCACAGGCCTGGAAAAGAAAATGTGAATGCTGATTTCTTCTCTAGAGAAGGGGTGGATGGTTGGGCTTCAGCCGTGTGTGGCCCCAGCCACACACTAACAGGGGGAGGAATGTGACAGGGTGAATAGCCTAGCAGACTTATCTGTAGTGCAGCACTGAGGAGGTTAACTTTCAGCTGAGTTGATTAGTCTGATCCCAGCTGCTTCATCAAGGTGTTTTAAAACCCCCAGGCTGTACACACATGCATGCTGGCTGATCAAGAGAGAGTACTGAAATCCTGAATTAAGATTACTGCTATAAGGTCTGTCTCCAGAATATATTTTGATGAACTGTTTGTATATTGTTACACTGAAATCTAAACAGCCCTTGTTGGGAAAGGGAAAGCCCTGCTCAGGATTTAATTTATGTTTTTATGCTGAAAAGAAGCTGTTTTTGTTTTTGTGTGCTGTATTTTTTTAAGGCTCAATAAATAAGCCTTTGCAAGAAACCCACGTGTGGTTGCGTGTACCCTGCAACAATGACGCTAATGGGTATGGATTATCAGAGATAAATTGTTTACTCTAAAGCATTGATCACATTTGCCTAATGGCAAAAAGAAACAGTCATATTATCTATAATAATATATTCAAGTCAGGGTGTGTATATTAATAAGCCACCTAGGAATTATATGTGGATTTGTTCAATAACATCTAGAAAAGAAACACACATGGTCTCGGCGGACCTGAACATATAGTAATCCAGCAGAGTAAAATTTCAACAGCCACTTTACACTCGATCACAGCGGACCAGAGTTGGAAAGGCAAAGAACAAACTGTGTGGTGTTTATCTTCTATAGATCACAGTATTACCTTCCAAAAGTAAGGAGTGGAGGGTAGGATAGTTTAACACCCATATACTGGCCGTATTCCACGAGGTTGAGATGTAGCCTCCTATGATGTCAGACTCGACGTATGTTATGACGCGTTTCGCGTGTTGCTACGCTTCTTCAGATGGGAGGAGTCTAGTTTACTGATACCTTTGCCTGACTTATATACCGCTGATGTCGGAGGTGTATTTGACTATTCTCCAATCATGGCAGGAATAGTATTAGGAAACAATGAGATACAAGGTTCCTATTTCAAATGATCGAGGTGGCTCTTAAATAAAAATGCATATATCTATCTAGAAATGTACATGGATATATATTTGTTACACGGTCTAATCTGCATATATACACTTATATTTTAGGAGCTGAGAAAAGGTATGTAATTTATTATCATGGCTATCATAGTGGGTATATATCTATATTATAATTTTAGGAGCTTAAAAAGGTGTTGTTAGATGGATTTATGGAGATATTATTAATTTGTTGTGATATATTTATTATATGAATATGGATGACACTACCCTTATTGATCCGCCCCTATTGGTCAATGCGGATCGCTATGTTGAACTATATACCTCCCCTCTTTTTCTCTACAATGGGATGGGTAATAGATAATACCATGAATATACCCAGTTATACAGGATATCGTATAGAATAAGTGACATTACTTAATAATAACAATAGTATAGGAATGGACTGTATGTCATATTGTGTAATGATATTACAGTACATATACATATACAGTAAGAATTGTTTTATCCAAAAATAAGTGTCTTACAGTATGTGTTGTGGTAAGACCTTTAAAGTAGATGACTAAACATCTAAAGTGTAAGTGATGTGTTCAAATTATTAAAGGTGTATAAATATAAAATATGTCATTGTGTAGGAGTGTCACTACCCATAGTTATCCGCCCCTAATGGTCAATGCGGATCCATAATATTAAACTATATACCTCCCCTCTAAGTCTGTGCCTAAATTAATACATAGCATGTATAGGTGTATATATTGGTTATTAAGATGTGTAGATATATATAAATATATAGTGTGTGTCATGATGTAGAAGTGTTACTGCCCATAGAGAGCCGCCCCTATTGCTCAATGCGGTTCCATATTTTAAACGATATACCTCCCCTCTATCTCTGTGTTTGGATTTTTACATCTTATTATATATTAGTGAAAGCACTGTATGCCTGTCTGCATCTTCCTGTGTCCCTAGGGGAAATCTCATTGGTCCCTTGGGCCGCCCGCCCCCGCACCTCTCATTGGCCTGAGGCGGAGTGACCACACACACACACACACACACACACACACACACACACACACACACACACACACACACACACACACACACACACACACACACACACACACACACACACACCTCTCTCTCTTCCCCCTCGGCCACACATACACTCTCTCTGTCCTCTCTCCCCCCCATCACACTCACCTCCCTCACCGGAGCTCCACTTACCTCCCTCCCGCTCCACTCACCTCCCTCCCGCTCCACTCATCTCTCTTCTGCTCCACTCACCTCCCTCCTGCTCCACTCCTGCTCCACTCCCTCCTGCTCCACTCCACTCACCTCCCTCCCACTCCACTCCCTCCCGCTCCACTCCCTCCCGCTCCACTCACCTCCCTCCCCGGCGGGGGGACACGCGGCCACCTAAGAGGCGCCCGGAAGCTGCTCCACTCACCTCCCTCCCGCTCCACTCCCTCCCGCTCCACTCACCTCCCTCCCGCTCCACTCCCTCCCGCTCCACTCACCTCCCTCCCGCTCCACTCCACTCCCTCCTGCTCCACTCCCTCCCCGGCGGGGGGACCGGCGGGGGGACATGCGGCCACCTAAGATGCACCCGGAAGCCGCTCCACTCCCTCCCGCTCCACTCCCTCCCCGCGGGGGGACACGCGGCCTCCTAAGAGGCGCCCGGAAGCCGCTCCACTCCCTCCCCGGCGGGGGGACACGCGGGCCACCTAAGAGGCGCCCGGAAGCCACTCCACTCCCTCACGCTCCACTCCCTCACGCTCCACTCACCTCCCTCCCGCTCCACTCACCTCCCTCCCTGGCGAGGGGACACTAAGATGGCGGTGCACGGAAGGAGAGGTGACGTGTGTGTGTGTGTGTCACTGTGTGTGTCACTGTGTGTGTGTGTGTGTGTCACTGTGTGTGTGTATCACTGTGTGTGTGTGTGTCACTGTGTGTGTGTGTGACACTGTGTGTGTGACACTGTGTGTGTGTGTCACTGTGTGTGTGTGTCTCACTGTGCGTGTGTCTCACTCTGTGTGTGTGTGTGTGTGACACTGTGTGTGTATGTCATTGTGTGTGTGTGTCACATGGGGGGGCAGGAGCGGAGAGAGAGGGGGGAGCGGAGAAACATACAGGGGGAGTGGAGAGGAGAGACCTGGAAATTTTAACCAACCCACCCCCCTCCTGTCCACTGCCCCCCCCTCCTGTCCACTGTCCCCCCCGTCCTGTCCACTGCCCCCCCTCCTGTCCACTGTCCCCCCCCCTCCTCCCGTCCGCTCTTCCCCCCCTCCTCCCGTCCGCTCTCCCCCCCTCCTCCCGTCCGCTCTCCCCCCCTCCTCCCGTCCGCTCTCCCCCCCCTCCTCCCGTCCGCTCTCCCCCCCTCCTCCCGTCCGCTCTCCCCCCCTCCTCCCGTCCGCTCTCCCCCCCTCCTCCCGTCCGCTCTCCCCCCCCCTCCTCCCGTCCGCTCTCCCCCCTCCTCCCATCCGCTCTGCCCCCCCTCCTCCTGTCCGCTCTCCCCCCCTCCTCCCGTCCGCTCTCCCCCCCTCCTCCCGTCCGCTCTCCCCTCCCTCCTCCCGTCCACTCTCCCCCCCCCTCCTCCCGTCCGCTCTCCCCCCCCTCCTCCTCCCGTCTGCTCTCCCCCCCTCCTCCTCCCATCCGCTCTCCCCCCCCCTCCTCCTCCCGTCTGCTCTCCCCCCCTCCTCCTCCCGTCCGCTCTCCGTCCACCCTCCCATCCGCTCTCCGTCCGCCCTCCCGTCCGCTCTCCATCCGCCCTCCCGTCCGCTCTCCGTCCGCTCTCCCCCCGCCCTCCCGTCCGCTCTCCCCCTGCCCTCCTGTCCGCTCTCCCCTCCGCTCTCCCCACGCCCTCCCCTCTCCCCCCGCCATCCCCTTCGCTCCCCCCACCCTCCCGTCTGCTCACCACCCGCCCTCCCTTCCGCTCTCCCCCCGCCCTCCCTCCGCTCTCCCCCCGCCCTCCCTCCGCTCTCCCCCGCCCTCCCCTCTGCTCTCCCCCACCCTCCCCTCCGCTCTCCCCCTGCCCTCCCCTCTGCTCTCCCCCCGCCCTTCCCTCTGCTCTCCCCCCGCCCTCCCCTCCGCTCTCCCCCCGCCCTCCCCTCCGCTCTCCCCCGCCCTCCCCTCCGCTCTCCCCCCGCCCTCCCCTCCGCTCTCCCCTCCGCTCTCCCCCCGCCCTCCCCTCCGCTCTTCCCCCGCTCTCCCCTCTGCTCTCTCCCCACCCTCCCCTCCGCTCTCCCCCCGCCCTCCCTCCCCCCGCCCTCCTGTCCGCTCTCCCATCCGCTCTCCCGTCCGCTCTCCCCCCGCCCTCCCGTCCGCTCTCCCCCGCCCTCCCGTCCGCTCTCCCCCCGCCCTCCCATCCGCTCTCCCCCCGCCCTCCCGTCCGCTCTCCCCCTGCCCTCCTGTCGCTCTCCCCCGACCTCCCGTCTGCTCTCCCCCCGCCCTCCCGTCCGCCCTACCGTCTGCCCTCCCGTCGCTCTCCCCCGACCTCCCGTCCGCTCTCCCCCCGCCCTCCCGTCCGCCCTCCCGTCCGCTCTCTGTCCGCCCTCGCGTCCGCTCTCCGTCCACCCTCCCGTCCGCTCTCCGTCCTCCCTCCCGTCCGCTCTCCGTCCGCTCTCCCCGCACCCTCCCGTCCGCTCTCTCCCCACCCTCCCGTCCGCTCTCCCCCCACCCTCCCGTCCACTCTCCCCCCACCCTCCTGTCCGCTCTCCCCCCACCCTCCCGTCCGCTCTCCCCCCACCCTCCCGTCCGCTCTCCCCCCTTCCCCTCCTCCCCCTCCTCCTAGCAGGAAATTTAACTCACGGGCAACGCCGGGTCTCTCAGCTAGTTGCATATATTAATTGAGTGTGTATGTAAGTGATTTATGTGATAACAAAAAGAAAAACAATAAAAATATTTTTAAGTATTGAAGCCAGTAAGTGTGTCTTGATTTTGTTTTGTATATTATAATCTATTGAATATGTAAATGTTAATCTAGTGATGTAGGAGTGTGTCTATTTATTTTGATTCACCCCTAATGGTCAATATGAATCTTTGTATTTGGCTTATTGCCATTCCCACTACTTATAGGTAAAAGATGAATATATTGATTGGGTATATGGTGGTTAGTTGTTTACAGGTATGCTGAATAAATGAATACCTCATTTAGTCCTTCTGGGCTATGTGTGTGTGATTGAAAGATCCAACGGCATTCTTTTTGTAAGAGACGTTTGTCCCAATCTCCCCCACGAGGGCCTGGTGGTATATGTTCAATTCCAACAAAATGAATGGTATTTGTATTGCCATCATGCACTTCATTAACGTGTTTGGCTACTGGTTTGTCACGAGTATGTCTTATATCTCCAATATGCTCCAGGATTCTTGTTTTAAAATGTCTCTGCATCTTCCCTATATACATTTTACCACAATCACATGTGATCTGGTAAATTACTCCAATAGTTTGGCAGTTTATAAAGCTCCTAATATTATATGTTACAGTTCCCATAGAGTTAGTAAAGTTTTTTGTTTTAGCCATAAATTTACAAGCTTTGCATCGAGCGCATGGATAGGATCCTACAGGTTTATCACCTAACCATGTTTTATGGGATTGTATTTGAAAATGACTGTGTACCAATTTGTAACTTATGTTTTTAGCTCTCCTGCAACCTGTTACTGGTTGATCCAATAGCACCATTCTGCGGTCAGAGTCTTCTAAAAGAATATCCCAATGTTTTTTTAGGATATTATTGACCTGCTGTGATTGATTTCAGAAAGTGCTAATGAATCTGATGTTGTGATCGCTTTCTTTTTTCTTCTGTGTTGTTAATAGTGTTGGTCGACCTATTTGTAGCGCTCTGTGGTATGCTTTCTGTACTTTATTTTTGGTGTATCCCCTCTCATAGAATCTGTTTTTCATATCAATAGCTTGTTTTTTGTACTCTGTTATTGTAGTACAGTTGTGGCGCAGTCGTTGGAATTGTCCTATTGGAATATTTTCGATGACATGCTTTGGGTGGTGGCTATCCGCTAATAGAAGAGTGTTAGTTGCGGTTCATTTTCTGTATATACTTGTGTATATTTCTCCTTGTTCAGACTTATAGATTGTAATGTCCAGAAACTCCACTTTGTCCTTACTACATTGATAGGTAAGTTTCAGATTATGTTGGTTGGTGTTGAGAGTCTGGATGAATTCTTGGAGAAGATTTTCAGTTTTGAAGATTTTCAGTGCCATCCCACACCAAGAGCACGTCATCGATATACCTGAGCCACTTAATAACATGTATAGTATATCTTTCTAGGTCCTCCATGAAGACCACTGCTTCCTCCCACCAGCGCTAATAGAGATTGGCGTAGGTGGGAGCGCAAGTGGTCCCCATAGCGGTACCCTGTATCTGTAAGTATATAGTTTTGTTGAACAGAAAGAAATTGTGGCTCAGTATATATTCCAAAAGTTGGAGGACAAATTCATTGTGTGGTTTAGCATTTTCATCTCGTGCTTTGAGGAAATGATTGACTGCTTGGATTCCGTAGTCGTGGGGTATACTTGAATAAAGTCCCTCAATATCTAATCCTACCAAATAGGAGTTGGGATCTAAGTAATGCCCTCAAGTTGAAGAAGGACATCCTTAGTATCTCGTATGTATGAGGGTATGGTGCTTACAAATGGTCTTAAAAAGCGATCTAGGTATACACTGGTGTTATATGTGTAGCCCCGGTCTCATTTCAGCCCCAGAGACCCCCCTTGTAGCGTGCCGAGCGATCGCGGGTGCCGCCGGCAGCAGCGATGGACCCGCCGGCTCGGCGCGAGGGTGGGGGCCGGAGGAGGGAGCGCTCCGAGTCCCCGGAGCCTCGTCGGCGCACCCGGCTAGCGAGGGCCGCCATGACAGGTTGCGCGAGCGTGTGCATTGGTCACGCAAGCGCAGTAAGGGTAGAGCACGCGGTCCCAATGCTAAAGAGGTCCTGAGTGGACTACAATTCCCAGCAGCCTCTGGGGATTGCCTTTTCACCCACATCACGTGCAGCCAGCCAGCCAGCAAATAGGGTTTTGCAGCTTCTCCTGTGGAGGAAGGCTACTATGTTGCGGGGACCACGTTTGGCAGTTAGAGCTGGGAGCAGGAATGGGAAGGAAGGGTGTAGGGAGCAAGTGGCTCCTACACCAGGTAAGGTTACCCAGATCCCAGGCAGGCCCCAATCCCCTCCAGGATAGGGGGTAAGTACTGAGGGACGGCCCCTAGGTTAGGGACCCTGCCCTTAGGTGTGAGTGTGCAGTCTTGTCAGTGTCATGGCTGTCAGTCCTGTGTGCACTGAAAAGTAGGCACAGTGTGTGTGTGCAGTGTAGCTGCAGGTACCAGGTTGGTTGCAGTGGGTTGCTGCAGGTACCGGTTGAGTGCAGTGGGTTGCTGCAGGTACCGGTTGAGTGCAGTGCGGTTGCTGCAGGTACCGATTGAGTGCAGTGCGGTTGCTGCAGGTACTGTGTGAGTGCAGTGTGTTTGCTGCAGGTTTAGGTTGAGTAGTCAGAGGGTATCCGGGAGGTGAAGGGAGAGGTAGTGTGGGTGCAGGGGGTCAGTGACCCACCTGCGTAGGACAGGCTACCCCGTAGGCCCCTAGGAGTGTTCCCTGAAGTCACCGAAGTTTGCTGTGCTGCAGGGACGGCCTATAGTAGTAGCGAGCATCACCGTTACTGAGTACCAGCTAGGGACAAAGAGACAAGCGTGCGGAGCAGGTTTGCCGGCGAGTCGTCTGGGACCAGACGGCTGGACATTGAGACCCAGGAGGCAGACCGCTGATTCATCTGACCCTTTGCAAAGAGGTACCGGTCACCGCCATGACCGGAAGGTACTATAACATCAAGTGCACCAACACCGGTCAACCGGCGCTGATCCCGCCGTAGGCTAAACTCTTTAGGAACACTGAGCGAGTGGTTAAAGAACTGAGCCTATACCAATAGTACAATACATGGACACGGTGTGTGGGGCACGCGGTGAGGGGACGGAGACGTTGCTCCTGATGAGAGTGGCCGAGCCACTAAGGTTACACGTTATATAGAGTGATAAGGTTCCATGCATTATCATATAGTAAAACTGGTTGCATATCTATATGTGTGTTGTTGTATTTCTTGCCCAGGGGAATCTCACATCACGGGGATCCTGGGTATGTGGAGGCACTGTGCTAAGTGTATGAGTGTTACCCCAGGCTCCCAGCTAGCAGAGGCTCAGATCTCCTGGAGCCGCAGGTGTTGTACAGTAACCAGTAGTTCCTTTGGGAGGGTTCAGAAAAAGGGCTTCACATGTAATATTGTTAATACCCGATTTAATTGGTCTGCAGGGTGGAGGATTTTTATTCTTGTGAATTTTTGGTAATTGATAAAAAGTGGCTAGTTGTGATGTATGTATTAACAAAAATTCAAATTCATTTATTGAAATTAGTTTCTGTTCCAAGCCCCTTTTTAAGATATCAGATAGTTCTTTTAAATAGGTTTTTGTAGGATCCATTTTTAAAGGTGTATAGCATTTTTTCATCCGATAATATACGTATGCATTCCGTTGTGTAGTCAAATTGGTCTAAAACTACCACATTTCCCCCTTTATCTGAGGGTTTGATTATTATTTGTTTATCATTCTCAAGGTCTTTCAGTGCTAGTCTCTCGTAGTATGTCAAATTTTGTCTATTTATATGAATAGGTAGATTCATTAGGTCTTTGGTGACCATTTTAGTGAAGACTTCCACGTTATTGCATGTTTGGAGTGGGGGCATAAAGGAGGATTTATTTTTTAGATCCGTAAACGGACCCTCCCCTGGAGTTCTTTCATTTTCCTCCAAAAAAACTATTGAGAGTCCTCAGGGCATTTTCATCCCTCAAGTCAAATATCTCAAATGGTGTATTCTTGTGTCTTTCATGCATACGTCTGCTGAAAAATGTATGCAGTATAAGCTTCCTGGAAAAAAGATTAAGGTCTTTGACCGATTTAAATATATCAATTTGATTTGTTGGACAAAATGTTAGCCCTTTTGACAATACTGTTATATGATCAGGATTGAGTATTTTTTGTGACAAATTTATTACCTGCGACATTTGTTTGGTCGTCGTCGTCTCCTGTGTGTCCCTCTTTCCTGATAACCCTATTTCTCTCTGTTTCTTAAGTAGTTCACTTTTTCCCCTTCTGGTTTTTCTCTTAGAGGAGTGTGTGTGTATAGACCTGGGTACTCTAAAAAATGGGATCTATTCCTTTGTGGTAGGGGGAGGGGAATGTTAGGGTTCATTGTATGGGTTATGTCTGTTTTACTGGTGCCTGGTTCTGGTTCTAGATCACTCATAGGTGCCTCCCGTTTACTTGATGATTCTTGATATGGTTGTGGTTTATTTTT
This sequence comes from Ascaphus truei, assembly GCF_040206685.1. Classification (NCBI taxonomy): domain Eukaryota; kingdom Metazoa; phylum Chordata; class Amphibia; order Anura; family Ascaphidae; genus Ascaphus; species Ascaphus truei. The sequence goes on from NC_134498.1 coordinate 4,842,981, forward strand.
ATAGGGGCGTATTTTGTATTTAAAGACATTCCCATCTCTAAAGTCCGCAAAATCACGTAGATATTTATTGTGTTTGCGATCTTTCATTTCCTTGGTTAATTTGTCTATATTGGATTTTAGATTGATTTCCCAAGTCTCAAAATCTGAGTTTTCCTGCCATATATGTATGTTTTGTCGTAGGGTGTCTATCTCTTTTCTTACGGTCTCTAACCTTTTTGTTTCATATTCTATCAGCAGTGTCACTAGTTTTGCTGAACAGTCCAAGAGAATTTTTTCCCAATTACAGTAGTAATAAAGGTATTATCCGTTATCTGGTGGGATGGTTGTAGTCGTACCCTTAGTCCCCTAGGGACCAAATCCGATTTTATGTAATTCGTAAGACTAGTAATTTCCCACCAAATTTTGGCCTGCAATGTATGTATATGCTCGATCTAAGTTTGAAAAAAAGTTTTTTATAGCTTTGGTTTGGGTGTTATCTTGTAGTGTTTCTGTAGTAGAAGAGATATTTATAGCCTCATTAATCCATGTTTCAAAATCTTGTTTGTTTGTTAAGAAGCCAGCCATGATAATTTGTATGTGGTATAGAACAATGTAATGTCTATCAAGTATAGTTTACTCTTTATTTAAGTGGGAGCTGGTTACGTATGTATTGGACTATAGAAGTCCAAAAAGTATGGTTATTAGGTAGTTGTTTAACCGCTCATCCTTTTTTTTTTTTTTTTTTAACATTACTAATGTAATTAGTATTCCACAAAGGTTTCATTATTTCCCAAACACATAGGGAGGATTCCAGTAGCTCTTTGTAATATTGATTCACTTGATAAACAATGCCACTGAAACAATTTTATAGCGTTATCAATTCGTTTTTATAGCTTTCATTATAATGCCTATGGCTTTAGTATCTCTCTGTTCTAATCACATGGTTTTTTTTTTAACTTAATTTTTATTAAAAAAATTTAGGGAGAGGGGAGGAATGAAGAAAATAATAAATGGGGGGGAGGGAAGGGTACAGAAAATAGAGATGGGAGAAAGTTCACATTCATTTACAATTTTACCTAACAAGATTTCTTAAAATATTCTATCACACAGTTAATATAAATATAATTTTTTGTTTTTTTTCCCTTCCCTATTAATTTCTGGTTGATTTTTACTCAGAATCCAAGGTAACCACACCTTCTGAAAATCTGTGTAGGTGTCGTTATTAAGACTAACCATTTTTTCCATGTAGCAAATCTGCCAGACTTTATTTTTAACTTTGGAAATTGAGGGAATAATTGTTTGTTTCCATACTGCCGGTAATTCGCGTCTTGCAGCTGAAGATATGTGGCACAGTAATTTATTTTCATGTCTCGTGAGGGGGTAATATGGTTTGTTTATAAGAAATAACCAGTTATCCATTGGTAGGTCCAAACCGAAAAACCTTTGTGACCACATTTTGATTTCCAGCCAATAAGCTGCTATGAATGGGCATCCCCACCACATATGTATAAATGTGGCTTGTACTCCACATCCTTTCGGACATGTAGTTGGGTACTCTGGGATGAATTTAGCTAGTCTTATGGGGGTTAAGTACCACCTCATCATAACTTTATAAGCATTTTCTCTGATTGATGATGTGGCAACTTTTTGAAAAATATCATTCCAGTCTTCCATGTCTAATACCTCCCCCAGGTCATCCTCCCATTGTAGCATATATTTCAGTTTTTGATTCATTTGTGGAGGGGGGCTAACAAAGTATCCATACAATTTAGATATCAGTCCAGGTGTGTTACTATCTGCTAGACAAAGTGACTCAAATATAGTTAGCAATTCGGGGGGTCAGATTTTGTTATAAAAGGCTTTCAATTGAAGGTATTGGAGGAACTGATTGTTTGGGATAGCCTTTTCTTTGTGGAAATATTCAAATGTTCTGGGAAATCATTCTGAACCTACATCTTTTAATCTTGTGATACCTGCTATTTTCCAGTCTATAAACCTATTACGGCCTATTCCTGGACCAAATTCTGGGTTATCATATAGTGGTGTCATAAGTGTATTCCATGTTGTAAGGAAGTGTCGATTTGCAAATGAGTTCCATAATTTGAGTGAATAGGCTATCATTTGGCTGGATTTGAGTATTTCGGGACTCTTTCTCACTTAGGACCATAGAAGATTACTTAATTCGAGTGGGTCAACTAAATCCATTTCCAATGATACCCAGCGTCTGTGGACTGGATTAGAGTGCCATAGAATTAGTTGGCTTGTTTGGGCTGCTTTGTAATAGGACATAAGGCATGGTAGTCCCAGCCCTCCTGTCTTGTTTGGTATATTTAAGATTTTCTTACCAATTCTTGGTGTTTTATTTTTCCATATAAATTTGTTTATTATAGACTGTAGAGTTTTAATTTCCTCCAATACCATTGGAATGGGTAGAGTTTGGAAAAGATACAGAAGACGGGGCAATATATTCATTTTTATACTGTGTATTCTGCCTATCCATGATATAGCGTGGCCAGACCACTTCCCAATATCAGACTTAAGAGCTCTTAGGACCTTTGGATAATTCTCCCTATACAGAGAACTATAGTTTTTTGTGATAAATATCCCTAGGTATTTGATCGTATTCGGTTGCCATTTAAAATCAAAGTTTAAAGCAATCAATTTAATTTGATCTTTAGGCAGATTTATATTTAGCGCCTCAGATTTGTTACTATTGATTTTGAAACCTGAGATATCCTCAAAAATATGTGCTGTGGCCTGGTCGGATCATGCCCAGGTGGAGATGAGAATCTCACATCTTAACATGCCCCCACATTCAGCCCAATGGAAAATAAATGAGTCCTTACTCAAAATACCTGAGATTAAAAAAAATACTGGATGAAGAACTAGAGTTCTTTTCCAAAACCAATACAGGCTCTGTATCATCCCCCTTTGTTCTCTGGGAGGCCCATAAGGTCACCCTTAGAGGAAAGCTAATCAGTATTGCAGGAAAAAGAAAGAAAGAAAGAAAGAAAGAAAGAAAGAAAGAAAGAAAGAAAGAAAGAAAGAAAGAAAGAAAGAAAGAAAGAAAGAAAGAAAGGGAAGCCAATATAAAGAGGGCCCAAACAAAAGTGGAAGAATTAACAAAATTACACCAAAGAGGGAATCAACATGTAGATCTAGAAAAAGTAAAGGAGGCCAAAACTGAACTGAATCTCCTTCTCATGGCTAAAGCAGAACAATCCCTCACCTTTACTAAAGCTACATTTTTTGAGAAATCAAATAAACCTGATAAAATGCTGGCCGCTAGACTTAGATCAGTTCCAACAAACCGTAATATCCAAGCAATCAGACAAAAATCAGGTATTCTCTCAACAAATCCGACACTTATAATTAAGGAATTCCAGGCCTTCTATTCCAAATTATATGATGGTAATAAGACTAAACAAAGCAAACAATTAATAACCAACATGGAAAACTTCCTAGATTCAGCTAATCTCCCTATAATTACTCCAGACGATAAAGAAAAATTAGCCCAAATTTTCACACTCAAAGAAGTTCTCAGGGTTATTAAAGATCTCAAACTGGCTAAGGCTCCGGGCCCGATAGCTTCTCGAACTTATACTATAAAAAATTCTCTAATATCCTCGCCCCAGTACTATTAAATATGTTCAACTCTATACTAATAGACTCCCAATTTCCCAACAGTATGCTCCAGGCAACCATAACACTTATCCATAAAGATGGAAAAGACCCTACAGACTGTAAGAACTACAGACCCATTTCTTTAATAAACTCAGACTTAAAAATATTCTCCAAAATATTAGCTATTAGATTAAATAAAGTTCTCCCATCTCTGGTTCATCCGGACCATGTGGGATTTATCCCTGTAAGACAAGCTGCAGACAATACCAGACGCATTATTGAGTTGGTGTCATTACAGTAGCTACCAAAAATAAAATACCATCGATGGTCCTGAGCCTTGACGCCGAAAAGGCGTTTGACCGAATCGATTGGAAATACATGTCAAAAACATTGCAGGCATTTGGAGTGGAAGGCCCTTTCCTTAGAGCCATCGAGTCTTTATACACTACACCATCGGCAAAAATATACTCCCAAGGTTTCTCCTCTGAGACCTTTCCTATAAAAAATGGAACCAGACAGGGATGTCCCTTATCTCCACAACTATTCGCCCTCTGTATGGAGCCACTAGCTGCAAACATAAGAAACAACCCAAATATAACAGGAGTTCAGGTGAAGAGTCAGATATACAAAATCGCACTTTATGCAGATGACGTGATCCTTACAATAACCAAACTTCAAACTTCACTTCCAAATTTATACTCCGCTCATCCTTTTTTGATGAATATTTCTTTTTGTGAAGTGAAATAATAGTAATGTGCATGAGGATAAATGATAGGTACAAATAAATATATCTAAGAAGATACAGAAGTTTCCTCTTAATTGCACTCTCAATATTGTTGTTTACATTTTTAGAACAAAAAATGTTCTAAACAAGGTAAGTGTGCTGGTAAAGCCTATTCTGGCTTAAGGGTCAGTAAAGCTTGTTAAAAACCAAAACAAAAACATTTTATTACATCAAAAAATGGAATTGTGACTCGGTGAGTTATTTACAGTGTAATTTGTTAAAATTCCTCTTATAGGGGTAAGTGGATTTAAGGTTCTGTATTTGTCCTTTATTTATCCTTTACAGATTAGTAATTACATTAATATGTTTATCTGTATTGATTTAAACCACTTCGACATCTCTCTCGAAATTTCTATTGTGCAGGTAAGTGAAAACAGTATATATTTTTATGGGTGTATAGGCACAGTTCAATATGGGTGAATTATCCTGTGTTGCAATTAAATCTCCTGTTTATCCTATGATATTATATTCTGATACACTTTTGGGAAAATAAAACGTATTAGTCATGTAATTGAATCTTATCTTGATGTTGTATCAAAAAGATATCCAGTACTATCGTAAGGATGCAAAGGGTTGACACTATGATATATGCAAGTATCCCTATAAAAAGTGTACAGTATCTGTATATGACCCTAATGGGTATGGATTAACAGAGATACATTTTTTACTCTAAAGCATTGATCACATTTGCCTAAAGGCAAAAAGAAACAGTCATATTATCTATAATAATATATTCAAGTCAGGGTGTGTATATTAATAAGCCACCTGGGAATTATATGTGGATTTGTTCAATAACATCTAGAAAAGAAACACACATGGTCTCGGCGGACCTGAACATATAGTAATCAAGCAGAGTAAAATTTCAACAACCACTTTACACTCGATCACAGCAGACCAGAGTTGGAAAGGCAAAGAACAAACTGTGTGGTGTTTATCTTCTATAGATCACAGTATTGCCTTGCAAAAGAAAGGAGTGGAGGGTAGGATAGTTTAACACCCGTATACTGGCCGTATTCCACGAGGTTGAGATGTCACCTCCTATGACGTCAGACTCGACGTATGTTATGACGCGTTTCGCGTGTCGCCACGCTTCTTCAGATGGGAGGAGTCCAGTTTCCTGATCCCTATGCCTGACTTATATACCGCTCATGTCGGAGGTGTATTTGTCTATTCTCCAATCATGGCAGGTATAGTATTAGGAATCAATGAGATACAAGGTTCCTATTTCAAATGATCGAGATGGCTCTTGTCCGTCGTGATCGAGTGTAAAGTGGTTGTTGAAATTTTACTCTGCTTGATTACTATATGTTCAGGTCCGCCGAGACTATGTGTGTTTCTTTTCTAGATGTCATTGAACAAATCCACATATAATTCCCAGGTGGCTTATTAATATACACACCCTGACTTGAATATATTATTATAGATAATATGACTGTTTCTTTTTGCCTTTAGGCAAATGTGATCAATGCTTTAGAGAGTAAACAATTCATCTCTGTTAATCCATACCCATTAGGGTCATATACAGATACACTTTTTATAGGGATACTTGCATATATCATAGTGTCAACCCTTTGCATCCTTACGATAGTACTGGATATCTTTTTGATACAACATCAAGATAAGATGCAATTACATGGCTAATACGTTTTATTTTCCCAAAAGTGTATCAGAATATAATATCATAGAATAAACAGGAGATTTATTTGCAACACAGAATAATTCACCCATAGTGAACTGTGCCTATACACCCATAAAAATATATACTGTTTTCACTTACCTGCACTATAGAAATTTCGAGTGAGATGTCGAAGTGGATTTAAATCAATACAGATAAATATATGAATGTGATTACTAATCTGTAAAGGATAAATAAAGGACAAATACAGAACCTTAAATCCACTTACCCCTATAAGAGGAATTTTAACAAATTACACTGTAAATAACTCACCGAGTCACAATTTCATTTTTTGATGTAATAAAATTTTATTGTTTTTGTTTTTAACAAGCTTTACTGACCCTTAAACCAGAATAGGCTTTACCAGCACACTTACCTTGTTTAGAACAATTTTTGTTCTAAAAATGTAAACAACAATATTGAGAGTGCAATTAAGAGGAATCTTCTGTATCTTCTTAGATATATTTCTATGTACATAAACTGACAATACTACACTATGGGTTTTGCGCTTTTTTCTTTTCTTTTGTTTCTGTAGTTTTTCCCGGACCTGAGGGTTAGTTCTGGTTTTAAGAAGCTGCACACCCATATGAAGACTGAATTGGACTCCTAGCCTTTACAGTATGTGTATCGGATTATTTATTATGTTATGTATTGAAGTTGTTTAATCCTTTACACATTATATTTATAAGTGTTAAGTGCCAGCTGAGTTACTAACATATGCAATTATATCTTAGAGGGAATCCATCCCCTTACATTCAATTTTCTATCACTTATATATTTAAGAGATCTCTCAGCTTCTAATTCTATATTTTTGCCTCGAGAAGTATTCACATACTAATTATTAAACTGAGATATTTTATTTCTCAGAAGAAAATGTCAGCCAGAGATCTTTCCTCTCTCAGCCATGCAAGACTTTTGATTTCACAGGAGAGAGAGTGATGATGTCTACCAGCAACTCTGTGACGGAAGGAGAGGAAAAATGACAAGCTATTCAGTCAATTCGGGTGGTGGGAAGACTATGCTCAGTAGTTATGCCCAAGGAGCAAAATTTTTGTGGCTCTCTTCCCAAATCTGAAGAGTTGTTATGTTGCTATGTGGCCACAAGGTGAATGTGGGTGAATGTTTTGATAATTTTGGTGTGTGACGATGCTCATCTCTAACTTGGTGGTGGACCTGCAATGCTGAGGCAGGATATGGGAAATGACCGCAGGCTTGGGGACCGAGTCCTGATCAACAAGAATATCCAGATCATAGGCTTAGGTCAGGTTGGGGTGCAGGAGCGTAGTCTGTGTCACGGTTCCAAGGTCAGGGCAGGAGAGTGGAAAACAGAGTCCAACATCAGACAAAGTTTGAGCCAGGAGCAGGGAGCCAGCTCGGGGACCTTGCTCAGGCACTGGCTAAGACTAAATTTCTTTTATTTAAAGGAGCAATCCATGCAATATCCCACGTGTATATTTTTTTAAATTAATCAGTTTTGTATTAATGGATAACACTTACTACATTAAAAAAAAATATTAACTCAATGCCATTTTTAATGAGTTTTAATATATTGAGCATCCTTCAATTTCTATAGCAGATTTTAGAACACTTCCCCAGTAATGCATGTTGAACCTAACCTCCGGACGCTACTTATTTCTTTGGGCCAAACCAGTGTAAGCCCTGTTGGGTACAGGCAGTGGAAGGATTAATTACTCCATAAGGCCTTGTTTGCTATTGCAGCCTTAGATGCAGTAGCTATATCTAAGGGTGGGCCTTGCAAAAGCCTGAAAGTGTCAGTCTGGGGGAGGTAGTGGCTGGGTGTCATGCTGGATTGGGATAGTAATAGTGATCTGTCAGCATCAGACCTGCTCTGTTATGGGGCAGGGTTACAATCCAACCCCAGGGTATATAAACTGGCTCTCTCCCAAAAGTGGGTGTGTCTCTTTCCTCCCCCTGTTGAGTGAGCAACAACTTCCCTGTGTCCCCTAAGGGGGCATCAGGAGGAGCACCATGCAGGAAGAAACTTGGATGGGCTTCAAGCCTTTAAGTGACCTTCTTAGGGGAATTAAAGAAAGTGATGTACCTGCTGTGTAAGATCCTGAACATTGCAATAAATACCATGGATCCAGATACTATTGTGATTCACTGTATTGGGCTAAAGAAATGTGTCAGTCTGGGTCATCCTACTATCCAGAGGATCCATGTTGACTGGAGGTGCTGCAACCACGACTAAGGTACCCTGTAAACCCTGTCCTGTTCTCCCCACACCAACACTGAGCACTCCGCCCTCCTGTTACCTCACAGGTATGCACCACACCGCAGTAAATATGGAGTAGCAGACCAGAGCTCACTTAGGGTGGGGGTAAAGGGGCTACATATGATTTTTGAAACGCTTTCCTCTTTGATAATTTGTTGGCAATATTCCCAGCTGTTTGAGATGCTATCTGTATGTAGCCTTCTTTCCCCTTAACTAGACATTACCGGTACTGCTGTTACCTGTTAGCTCACAGAGGACCCAAGCCCCTGCCATGGGGAGCCTGGGGTGGTATAATTATCGTCTCGGTGCAGCGCCTCCACCTGTAAGGGATCCTAGCATAGCGGGAGAAGCCCCTCACAGGAACCAATAGTAATAGTAAACACACACAGTATATAATAACAACCTTTACTGAAAGCACATAGAACATAACACCACCACCAGTGGAATGAACACCCCGCCCAGTACCACCAGTGAGTGTCCCAAAGTACACCGGGTGCTTGGCACCCATACCCTGCTGTCCCTTTCCCAGTGTCCAGCCCACCCAAACGTGTAGGGAGTAGCGCTATCCCGTAAACTGTTGGTGCACTTGTTAAGGTACCTGCCGAGTACTCCAGTACTCAGTGTGGCCGACTTAGAAATGAGGATCCATCTGATCCAGCGACGTGGCCCTCCATGATGGCGTCCACCTCTGCGTTGGGTGGACTCTGGTAGGGTCTCACCTTTAAGACTCTTTGATAGCACCGAGGTGGTTTGGTACCAAACCACAGACCGTGATCACCGTACGCATCTTCACGGTATCCCTGACACTACAGTAAAATGGGGAAGCATCCCTATCTAAGGGGCTTTCCCTGCAGCAGCCACAAGCTACATGTGAGTGGGGCCTATCTGGGACCTATGGGGATTCTCTGGCCTAGACTGAGTGCCACTGACACTCAGACCCTCCCTTCCCCTTGTCTGCCCTGGCTCCAACTCCTTAACTCACTGCCTCACTAACTGACTACTTGACTATCTGTCTCACTGCCCTGTCAGCGCAAGCTCCCCTTACCACAAATGCAGCAGCCCTATTGACTGATTGTGTTCCACCTGACTGCAGCCCCTGAGGCTGCTGGAGATATTAGTCCTCAATTGATTTATTCCACTAATGGCCGCTGCTCCTAAGGTGCTCCTACACATGCGCAAGCTCTGTAATAGCTGCCACAACTACTGGCACCTCTCTGCCCATGCGCTGTGTCTCGTGGTTGAGGGAGGAATGAAGGCACTTTGGCCATCTTTGCTGATGGTGAAATTACCTCAAATATTGGCCATCCTAGTCAAGGCAAAAAGCTCAGGGATGTCATAGTGCAGAAGAGGGACGTCCACGAATATTCCCGCGTGCCTTGTGTAACTCTATCAATCTCTTACCTGTGCCTGTCTGTCTCTGCCCTGTGCCTGTGTCTCTGCCCTGTGCCTGATTGTCTTTGCCCTGTGCCTGTCTGTCTCTGCCCTGTGTCTTGTGTGACTGTCAGTCACTGCCCTGTGCATGTCTGTTTCTGCCTTGTGCATGTCTGTCTCTGCCCTTTGCCTGACTGTCCTATTGTGGGGGTGCCTCAGCAACTGAGTATTGTGATTAGAGGGGCCCTGAGAGAGAAAAGGTTAAAAGACACTGCTCTAGAGGGCTGTCCTATGATATCAGGAGTCATTGCTGCAAAAGCTATGGGCAACCCCATGAGATCATATGCAGTAATGTTACATCAGAGAGTGGTCCTCATGAAGCTAGAGGACTTATTTTCTTTCCATTAAGGAGACAAACAAAACACAGAACCCCAGCAAGCTCTTTTGGGGAACCCCCGAGCCCCCACTATATATATATATATATATATATATATATATATATATATATATATATAAAAACAGAAAAAGAGAGAGAGCGCACGCCCCATAGCATAACACTGTATGTTTATTGTAAAAAAGGGAGGTGGGGGGTGGGGGGGATTGGAAACGCACTCACAAGATTAAAATATATAAAAGGCAGTTTGTGAATTCATATCACCACCATCCGGTTCTGTATACAGGATAACGTCTCTGTGGACTCCTCCAGGACTGCCAAACGTGATCACCATGAACCAGGTACCAGGGGCTCCGTTTGCCGTCTGTATGCTGTCCCGAAATCAGCTCTCCACTTCCAATGGCCGCTTGTAATATTTCCACGCTTGGTTTGGCCTCGTGCGCATGCGCAGCGTCGTCGTGACGTAATTGCGCTGTCAGTATCCCTGACGCGTTTCGTCACCAACGGGCCAAGCGTGGAAATATTACAAGCGGCCATTGGAAGTGGAGAGCTGATTTCGGGACAGCATACAGACGGCAAACGGAGCCCCTGGTACCTGGTTCATGGTGATCACGTTTGGCAGTCCTGGAGGAGTCCACAGAGACGTTATCCTGTATACAGAACCGGATGGTGGTGATATGAATTCACAAACTGCCTTTTATATATTTTAATCTTGTGAGTGCGTTTCCAATCCCCCCCACCCCCCACCTCCCTTTTTTACAATAAACATACAGTGTTATGCTATGGGGCGTGCGCTCTCTCTCTTTTTCTGTTTTTAGATATCTGTGGAGGTGGTTAACCCCATGTGAGAGCAGCCGAAGACCCCTTTATCTACACCAAATACCCACCATTATGGACTAACTATTGAAGGACTGGTTGGACTTTTTTATACAATTTTCTTTCCTCTTTTTTTTTTAGCACGTTTAACACTTTTTATGCATATCAATTTGGTTGTGTTTTAGTATAGCTTATTAGGTAGTATATTGTTCATAATTATATGTTGTTAGAATTTTTATTATATCATTTTATGCACTTTTAGTATTATATACACAATCCATTCAATTGATGGAACTATAGTTCACTCATCACAAAATATATTACGGTACTGTTTTTGACGCTACAATTTTTTGCTCTTATATATATATATATATATACATATATATATATATATATATATATATATATATATATATACAGTGTTCGACAATGCTATACATTTACACGCCCGGGGCAGGTGGATTTAACCCCCGGGCGAGTAAATATTGGCCCAAGCAGCACACGTGTTTGTTTTTTTAAATTTCCCTGCGCTAAAAAAAAAAAAAAAACTCCCCCTACCTGATTGCTGATTGGCGCGCGCTCCCAGGCTTTGTGGGTGCGCGGCCAGGCTCTATATGAGCCGGCCCCCACGAGCGGCCATTTTTTCTGGCCGGAGATCTGTTGGAGAGTACGAGAGTAAGTACTCTCCAATCCTCCATCCCCTCTGCTCCTTCCCTGCCTCCTGCAGTTCCCCCTTACTCCCCGCTTCCCCCCCCCAATACCCGCACGTGGCTGGATATGGTAGCGTGGGTGTTCTCCCTTCTCTCCCCGGCCCCGCTTACCCCGGCTTCCCGCGCGGGGCGGAGGTGTCCGCCCCTTTCTCCCCCCCCCCCCCCCGGCTTCCCGCGCCACTTCCCGCTTCCCCTGATCCCCGCGCGGGGCTGGAGATGGTAGCGGGGGTGTTTCCCCCTTACCTACTTTGTCTCCGCTTCTCCACTGTCCCGTGGCTGTCCGCGCAGGGCGGGAGATGGTCGCGGGGGGGGGGTGTGTGAGCGGGGCAGTGGTGGTGGTGCTTGGTCGCGCGACCTTTCCTCTTCTTCCCCCTGTCGTGTGTATGTGTGTATGGGAGAGAGTGTGTATGCGCATGGGAGAGTGTGTGTGTGCGTGTGTGCATGTGTGTGCATGCATGCATGGGAGTGTGTGTGTGTGCGTATGTGCATGTGTGTGCATGCATGCATGGGAGTGTGTGTGTGTGTGTGTGTGTGTGTGTGTGTGTGTGTGTGTGTGTGTGTGTGTGTGTGTGTGTGTGTGTGTGTGTGTGTGTGTGTGTGTGTGTGTGTGTGTGTATGCATACATGGGTGAGTGTGTGTGTGTGTGTGTGTGTGTGTGTGTGTGTGTGTGTGTGTGTGTGTGTGTGTGTGTGTGTGTGTGTGTGTGTGTGTGTGTGTGTGTGTGTGTGTGTGTGTGTGTGTGCGTGCATGGGAGAGTGTGTGTGTGTGCGTGCATGGGAGAGTGTGTGCATGCATGGGAGAGTCTGTGTGTGCATGGGTGTGCGTGGGAGTGTGTGGTTAGGATACCAGAAGTGTCACATCACCCCACCCCCCAATCACCCCGCCATCCTACCCCCCAATCGCCACCCCACCCAGTCACCCAGTCACATCACCTCACCCAGTCACCCCACCCAGTCACGACACCCCGTCACCCCACCCAGTCAGTCACCCCGTCACCCCACCCCAGTTAGTCACCCCATCTAGTCACCCCACCTAGTCACCCCACCCAGTCACCCCACCCAGTCACCCCACCCAGTCAACCCCACCCCAGTCAGTCACCCCACCCCCAGTCTGTCACCCCACCCCCAGTCAGTCACCCCACCCCCAGTCAGTCACCCCACCCCCAGTCAGTCACCACACCCCCAGTCAGTCACACCCCCCCCGCAGTCAGTCACCCCCCCCCCCACAGTCAGTCACCCCCTCGCAGTCAGTCACCCAGTCACCCCTGCCCCAGTTAGTCACCCAGCCAGTCACCCCTGCCCCAGTTAGTCACCCAGCCAGTCAGTCACTCCTGCCCCAGTTAGTCACCCAGTCTGTCACCCCCGCCCCAGTCAGTCACCCCCGCCCCAGTCAGTTACCCCCGCATCAGTCAGTCACCCCCACCCCAGTCAGTCACCCACCTTCTCTCTCTCTATCACCCACCCTCTGTGTGTGTCACCCACCATTTCTCCCCTCTGTGTCTCCCCCCTCTGTGTCTCTCCACTCTCCCCCCCCACACTCTCTCTTTCTCCCGCCCACACTCTCTCTCTCCCCACCCCCACACTCTCTCTCCCCCCCCCCCAGACTCTCTCTCTCCCCCCCACACACTCTCCCCCCCACACACTCTCTCTCTCCCCCCCCCTACTCTCTCTCTCTCTCGCCCCACACACACTCTCTCCCCCCACACACACTCTCTCTCCCCCCCACACACACACTCTCTCACCCCCCCACACACACTCTCTCTCACCCCCCACACACTTTCTCTTCCCCACACTCTCTCTCTCTCTCCCCCCCCCCACACTCTCTCTTTCCCCCCCCACACTCTCTCTCTCTCCCCCCACACTATCTTTCTCTCTCCCCCACACTCTCTCTCTCCCCCCCCACACTCTCTCTCTCCCCCACACACTCTCTCTCCCCACATTCTCTCTCCCCCCACACTCTCTCTCTCTCCCCCCCACACTCTCTCTCTTTCTCCCCCCACACCCTCTCTCTCCCCCCACACACTCTCTCTCTCCCCCCACACTCTCTCTCTCTCTCCCCCCACTCTCTCTCTCTCTCTCTCTCTCCCCACACTCTCTCTCTCCCCACACACTCTCTCTCTCTCCCCCCACACTCTGTCTCTCTCACCACCCCCCACACACTCTCTCTCTCCCCCCACACTCTCTCTCCCCCACACTCTCTCTCTCCCCCACACTCTTTCTCTCCCCCACACTCTCTCTCCCCCCACACTCTCTCTCTCCCCCAAACTCTCTCTCTCCCCCCCACACTCTCTCTCTCCCCCCCACACTCTCTCTCCCCCCCCACACTCTCTCTCTCCCCCCCACACACTCTCTCTCCCCCACACTCTCTCTCTCTCTCCCACACTCTCTCTCTCTCCCCTACTCTCTTTCTCTCTCCCCCCACACTCTCTATCCCCCACACTCTCTCTCTCCCCCACACTCTCTCTCTCCCCCACACTCTCTCTCTCTCCCCCACACTCTCTCTCTCCCCCACACTCTCTCTCTCCCCCACACTCTCTCTCTCTCTCCCCCACACTCTCTCTCTCTCTCCCCCACACTCTCTCTCTCTCCCCCACACACTCTCTCTCTCCCACACTCTCTCTCTCTCCCCCACACTCTCTCTCTCTCCCCCACACACTCTCTCTCTCCCCCACACTCTCTCTCTCTCTCTGTCCCCCACACTCTCTCTCTCTCTCTGTCCCCCACACTCTCTCACACTCTGGATCTGGATCTCTTATTTACCCTATATATTTTAACTGCCCTATACTACACCAAAATAACCTATACTGCTTTCTTCCAGATCTGACTCAAGCTTCACACGGAAGACATCGGAACCCCTCCTAACCCAGAAGACAGGTAGGGAACACATCCCCTCCAATGTATAACATTGCAGGAATGAGGGTACCTGGACATTGAGGGACTGCGGATCAGGTAAGATCCCAGGCGGGATTGCTGCTTTAGATATTGTGAAGCGGGGACGTCCAGACACTAGTCATTCACACCTGGCTTTTATTTCTAGATCCAACATTTACACACACACACACACACACGTAACAAGGACTAATTGTAGTATAATGTAATACAATAAATACATTTATGTCAAAAACGAATATTCTGACTAGGAATTTATTAAATGCATTTTATTTATATATTTTATTTTAAAGCGGGGTTGGGGGCGGGACTGGGGGTGGGACTAGGGGCAGAGTTGGGGGCGGGACTAGGTGGCAAGTAGATTTTTTTGTTGGGCGAGTAGATTTTTGGGTGATTTGTCGAACACTGTGTGTATATATATATATATATATATATATATATATATATATATATATATATATATATATATAGCAACTGTAAATATTACTGTATGTTCATTTGCATGTCTTAGACAGGTCTGCAACCCTGTCTTTCCCCATTGTCACCCAGCATACAGCGCTTCCACTGCAGCAAGGGATTCTGGGAAATGACATGCAAATGAGCACTCAGTGCCACCTTTTGTCTAAAGCTCGTATTACACAAGCCAATCCTCAAGCCAATGCATGCTGTTTTAAACACAGCTTTTAGACAGAGGCTGGGATGAGATGCAAAGCCATTAAACCCACTCACAGACATGTTTCAACCTTGATGGGTATCATCAGTGTGAGGTTGGTCTTAATGGCAAAGCAGGTTTGAGACTAGACTAGGTAATCACCACTACTATTAAGGTTATGGTGGGTAAAAAAAAAGTGACAAAAACCCTCCACAGTTGCTTTATGCTTTACTGTGGAGGGTTTTTGTCACTTTTTTTACCCACCATAACCTTAATAGTAGTGGTGATTACCTAGTCTAGTCTCAAACCTGCTTCCCCATTAAGACCAACCTCACACTGATGATAACCATCAAGGTTGAAACATGTCTGTGAGTGGGTTTAATGGCTTTGCATCTCATCCCAGCCTCTGTCTAAAAGCTGTGTTTAAAACATTTAGTTTAACCCTTTGGCCAAAGCATTGTAAGCTTGCGAGCCACGACAATGCAGACACCTGTTCGCAAGGCCTAACACTACCAGATAAAATACTAATATACCTCTATTAGGATTAAAAGTGTATTTCTTTCATGTTAGATGTAGCATTGGGCTTCTCTGTTGTCTGTTGTATACCATTAAGGAGGCAGCCAGGCCTCCACAGGATGTGATATAAACAGAAACAAGGTAAATGGGGTAATAAAAGGTGATTTCCCACCGTTCAGATATGTTGAATAAGTAGCATTGTCTTTACCAATAATGTTTGCAATTAAAATAAGAAAACAAGACATACAGCACACAAGATAATCAAATAACATAACTACAATGTAATAAAACAGAACATGAAACAATATAAAATAAATCTTCCTACTGTACTTGTTTACTGACTACAGGTTACCTGTATGTTATTAATAAAGTTCTGGAATTGTATTCCCCTAACCTGATAAAATGAGCCTAAGAAATTATCACACAAACGAAAAAAAGATCCTAATTAACTTTAGTCATTTTATATTTTGGGTTTGGGTTTAGCATAGGTAAATTATGTATTTAAATACATGCCTAACAATGAGCAGTAAACAGTTTTCACATGCTCCATAACAAAAAATTATTGGCATCTGAATTTTTGTTACTTCTGTGTATGTTATTTATTGCTGCAGAGCATCGCAAAGCATTGAAACGTGCATGTTTTAATTTCGTCACTAGATGGCACCAGAGTACATAGAATAATCTACAGTTAGGTCTGGAAATAATTGGACACTGACACACTGTTAATCATTTTGGCTCTGTACACCACCACAATGGATTTGAAATAAAACAACAGAGATGCAATAGATGTGCAGACTTTCAGCTTTAATTCAAGGGGTTGAACAAAAATATTGGATGAAATGTTTAGGAATTGCAACCATTTTCATACACAGTCCCCTTATTTCAGGGGCTCAAATGTAATTGGACAAATTAACACAATCATAAATAAAATGTTCATTTTTAATACTTTGCCGAGAATCCTTTGCAGGCAATGACTGCTTGAAGTCTGGAATGCATGGACATCACCAAACGCTGGGTTTCCTCCTTTGTGATGCTTTGCCAGGCCTTACTGCAGCTGTCTTCAGTTGTTAATTGTTCGTGGGTCTTTCTGGCTTAAGTTTTGTCTTCAGCAAGTGAAATGCATGATCGATCGGGTTGAGATTAGGTGATTGACAGAATATTCCACTTCTTTGCCTTAAAAAACTCATGGGTTGCTTTCGCAGTATGTTTTGGGTCAATGTCCATCTGTAAAGTGAAGCGCCGTCCAATCAACCTCGATGAATTTGGCTGAATCTGAGCAGATAATATATCCCTATACACTTCAGAATTCATCCGGCTGCTTCTGTCTTCTGTGACATCATTAATAAACACTAGTGACCCAGTGCCATTGTAAGCCATGTATGCCCATGCCATCACACTGCCTCCACTGTGTTTTACAGATGATGTGGTAAGCTTCAGATCATGAGCCGTTCCAAGGCTTCTCCATACTTTTTTCTTCCCATCATTCTGGTACAGGTTGATCTTAGTTTCATCTGTCCAAAGAATACTGTTCCAGAACTGGGCTGGCTTTTTTAGATATTGTTTGGCAAAGTCTAATCTGGCCTTTCTATTCTTGAGGCTTATGAATGGTTTCCACCTTGTGGTGAACCCTCTGTATTTGCTCTCGTGAAGTCTTCTCTTTATGGTAGACTTGGATAATGATATTCCTGCTCCTGGAGAGTGTTCTTCACTCGGCTGGATGTTGTGAAGGGGTTTTATTTACCATGGAAAGGATCCTACGATCATCCACCACTGTTGTCTTTCGTGGACGTCCAGGCCTTTTTGTGTTGCTGAGCTCACCAGTGCATTCTTTTTTTCTCAGAATGTACCAAACTGTTGATTTGGCCGCTCCTAATGTTCCTGCTACCTCTCTGTTGGATTTTCGTTTTTTTGCAGCCTAAGGATGCCCTCTTTCACTTGCATTGAGAGCTCCTTTGACCGCATGTTGTGGGTTCACAGCAACCGCTTCCAAATGTGAATGCCACACCTGGAATCAACTCCAGACCTTTTACCTGCTTAATTGATGATGAAATAACGAAGGAATAGCCCACACCTGTCCATGAAATAGTTTTTGAGTCAATTGTCCAATTACTTTTGGTCCCTTGAAAAAGAGGGGGCTATATATTAAAGAGATGTAATTCCTAAACCCTTCCTCCAATTTGGATGTGAATACCCTCAAATTAAAGCTGATAGACTGCACTTTAAGCCCATATTCATTATTTAACTGTAACTTAAATTTATTTTGGTACACAGCCGAAATAACAAAACTTGTATCAGTGTCCAATTATTTCCGGACCTAACTGTATACTTTTGTACTGTAATACAGTACAAATCCAGTGTTTGTCAATGAGGTGCTATCAGCTCATACAGTATTAACCTGTATGATTCCCTGTAGGAAAACAAATAGTAAAATATAGTGTAATTTTAATGTTGATAAGAGGCTGCATTGTACTTAAAATAATAGAAAGTAAAAGTTTACAATAACACTAGCACTGTCTGCGCACATGAACAGAATGTAGCACAAGTGAGTGGCACTTTTAAATGACAAGCTTTGAAGCAATATATGAGACTTCCGAATGGAAAAAAAAAAACACAGCCCAGCAATGGGAGAGTTATATTCACGATGTTTGTAATATAATAATAACAATCACTGTGACTTATGTCTTTTCACCCTTTCTCTAGTCATATTGGATCTATCTATGGGTATACATGGTAAAGTTAGATCTACAAGCTATAGAAATGGTACCTCAGGTAATATATTACGAACAATACACTAAATACACTAGAAACATTACTTATCACCCTAGGTCTCTGCTTACGGGGTTTCCCTTCAGGGTAGGGTGACCACCCATCCCACCCATCCCCCGGTTTTTCGAGGGCTGTTCCGGTTTCCTGTGTGTCCCGGAAATGTCCCGGGTTTTCCTCAATGTGTCCCCGTTTTTTTTTTTGTCGCCGGCGGTGCGCGAGTAAGCTGCGGTGCGCGAGTCTGCGGCGGTGCGGAGGAAGAGACTGCAGCAGCCCGGCTGTTAAGTATTTTTTTTTAATGCCAGGGGTTGGGCTTGTGTTACGTGGAAAATGGGTCTTGCTGATTGGATGCGGCCCGGCATTGTAAAAAGTCCCCCCCACCTCCGGCAGTTTCCTACCTTGTTGGCCAATCCCCTGCATCCCGGCATTAAGCCCCGCCCTCGGCATTATCCTTCACCAAGGCCCGGCATGTGGGAATGGATGGAAGGAAGGGTACCGTGGGGGGGGCAGGGCCAGCGTGCCTTGGGGGGGGCAGGACCAGGGTGCCTTGTGGCGGGCCGTGGGGGGTAGGCCCAGCATGCCTGGGGGTGGGGTGCAGGACCAGTGTGCCTGGGGGTGAGGTGCAGGACCAGCGTGCCTGGGGGCGAGGTGCAGGACCAGCGTGCCTGGGTGGGTCAGGGCCAGGGTGCCTGGGGGCGGGGCATCCGCTTCCTGTGGTAGAGCACACGTGGTGTGTGTCTCTGCCCGCTCCTTGCTCCTCTGCGTGGTGTCTCCCCCCCTCTGCCCGCCAGGGGTAATATGAGGAGGGTTTTTGATCCGTTGCCTCCTGTCCTGGCACTCCCTTCCCCTACGGTCCTCTTGGTGCGGGAGATGGGCGCGGGGGTGAGCATTCATCAGGGGGAGGAGGGATATCCATGCTTCCCTGATGAAGCGTGTAGAACACGTGAAACGTGCGTCGGGAACGTAAGGCATCACAGCAGTGACGTCACTCGAAGTGGCAGCATCCGATTTCAACAGAAGATCAGGCTTGTATCGTGTAGCGGCATTTTTGACACAATTACCAATATATGCTTATAGCTACAAGAGCGGACTGTATGTTATGATAGACTAGGTTTTGCCTCATCATACTGCCCTGAAATCGGGATATCGTGATCTTAATCACTTTTATATCTACAGTGATATTACTAATGAACTCTATATAGAGATACAAATAGAGGTAGTAATCATCTCTGCAAGTGAGGCATTACGGCTGTATGTTTTTAGACATATAACAGCATTAGTATCGTGTAGTGGCATTTTTGACACAATTACCAATATATGCTTATAGCTACAAGAGCGGACTGTATTAGTATTTATCTCTGCAAGTGAGGCATTACGGCTGTATGCTTTTAGACATATAACAGCATTAGTATCGTGTAGTGGCATTTTTGACACAATTACCAATATATGCTTATAGCTACAAGAGCGGACTGTATTAGTATTTATCTCTGCAAGTGAGGCATTACGGCTGTATGCTTTTAGACATATAGCAGAATTTCATGCACCATCCACAACATGATGTTTGCATCCATATCTATGTCAGCATTGAAGTTCTACTGATACATGTCTATGGTTAGAAAGGAGATTTCACTGTTCAAGAGATACTATGTGTGTATATATGTTGCTATTCTGTAGTATATTTATATGCATGCAGTGAATCCATCTCTCAGTCAACACACATGAGAGCTAATTAGTAGATAGCAACACCCTTTTTTAAGGGGCATCTAAGCTGCTACATCAGTATTCACAGAGGTTCTTTACTAATATCTCTTGTTTATATAATACTCAATCCTCTGTATACCACATACTATAAACCCATACAGCAATACCACGCACCTTGATACAATATCAGTCTATCTCTGTTGTTACGCTCCTATGCAATAATATTCTGTCTGGATGTTTATGAATAGTGTAATGGACTAACCGACTATATTACCTCATGATCATTACTATTCATTTTTGCCACATCAATATGGGGATTTTTAATACTTTATCTGTGTTTTTAAAGTCAATACAGACGTAATAAAATGTTATTATTTTTGATTTCCGCGGTGATTCTGGAATACGTACCAGTTTGTGCAGCATTTCTGCAGGACCACTTACTGTGTCCACTAATATATTAAAATGATTTGAGTGCTGTCTATAGAGGGTTGCCTTTCTGATCAAAATCTCTCTTTGATCAACACTGCTAATACCACTACTAACCCGTATAGCACCAATCACTTTTCTCCATCTGAGACACTTATACTTGGTGATTGCGGTTGTATTTACATATTCACAGTATCTCAGGTTAAGAAAAAACTACTCTTATATCGATTTATACATTTCTCAGTCACATTAATTACTTTCTAGAAAGTGGTTGCCCACTTTTTATAGTCTGGGAAGCTAAGACGGCTTTAGGTACCAATAGGAAATTATTGCAAACTAAGAATAAATCAGTTAGTAATCTTGATAAAAAGTTCTGATTCCCATAGCTCAGATGTAGGTACTATTAGGGATATACTAATGAAATGTTGCTCTTCCCAAAATGATTACAGATTTTACTCAATTGTTTTTAAGAAAGCACCTACCTTAGATAAACAAATATCTCCAAGTTTGTTTAATTGGAAACAATAAGAATTCAAAATAAAACATGTGGCTATTTTCAGTGGGAAGGACGCAGATGTAAATTGTCATTTTAAATATGGTTATAAATGAAAGTAAATATGTAACTGAAACCGCATTCACCTAATAAATTAACAGGAGAATGGAAATATAGCTGGTGCTAAAGGGTTAATGTATGATATTACCAGTGTTGATCAAAAAAGAGATTTGATCAGAAAGATGACCCTCTATATATAGCACTCTAAACCTATATAGTATCCTAGACAACGAACGATTTTGACTGTGAGTTTATCACATATATAGGAGCATTTGTTTTCAAAACAAACATAAGCCCATACAGCAGTTTTCATACTATACACTCACAGGTCTGGATGACTGGATATTGATAGAATTATAGTTTGATTTCCAACACGTATTTGGTATCAATATCTACTATAGCCACAATCAAATGGGGATTTTTAATACTGCATCTGTGTTTTTAAAGTCAATTAAGACGTAATAAAATTTTATTGTTTTTGACTTCTACAGTGATTCCGACAGCACTATTTGCTGGACAACCATTTATATCCATAACTAAATACTATATAGGTTTAGAGTGCTATATATAGAGGGTCATCTTTCTGATCAAATCTCTTTTTTGATCAACACTGGTAATATAAATGAAAGTAGAAAGGTTTTTCTAGTTTTTATTTTATTAATTGTAATTTAAAAAATATATTTGTTGCCTTCTTACTTGTAAGTGTGTCCTACAAAATGTAGAAAGAACTATCAGAACAATTAAAGAGAGAATACTTGGAGGGGTGTGGCCAGTAGCAGACAAAATGGCTACTTAGGAGCTGAGCTCTGTGCAAGCAGGGGGATAAAAGTCTGAAAGACAGCACCTAATCCACAGCAATCCCCAGACAAAGCATAGCAGAGCACCCCTAAACCACCCAGGGTGCCAATTACTAAACAAAACCACAGAGCTTACCCATTTCTGACAGATGGAGACGGGTCTGCGACTGGAGGGAGCGACCGGATCGTGGGCGCCATCTTGCGCTCCACGGGACTCCCGAAAGGGAAGACAGAGCAGAAATGGCAGAAGAACAGGTAAACTACGCTACAAAGGCAGACCTGACTAACCTAGCAACCACAGTAGACATAAAAAAAACCTCTTAATGGAACTAACACAAATGATAAAAAATGAAGTGACTGAATGTTTTAAAAGATGTAGCTGGGAGAAAGGGTAAATGATCTGGAGACAGATGCAGGGATTGCATCAGTGGCCCAGGAGTACATGTTGCACGAAATACAAGAACAAGAGGAAAGCATGCAGAGCAGGCTCCTGCACATCGAAGATCTAGATATTAGAGGAAGACGCTCTAATATAAGAATCTGCGAAATGCCAGACGCCATTGAGACAGCGGAACTGGAACCTTATACAGTATGAAGGGGCTATTCTCCTGTGTGGCAGGCAAACCCACAGCATACTTGTGGAAGATGGACAGTGCACACAGAGCCATCATACCAAGGCCAAAACCATCAGATCCCACAAGAGACACAGTAATAAAATCATACCACTTCCCAGGCAAAGACTTAATCATGCAAAAAGCTAGAAATATTAACACTTTAGAGTTTGAAGGGTGTTGTTACAGCTATACAATGATCTCTCCACACTTACCCTGCAGCAACGCAGAGAGATGAAAGAAGTCACCAAATCAAATCAGCTTTATTGGCATGACGAAAAAATATTTCAGTATAGCCAAACCATGAATAATATGGGGTATGTCTGCAAAAAGGCAACATAAGATATTAATGGGGATTTCCTACCAAGCTAATTGTGATGCATCAGAGAAAAGCTGCCCCCCCCCCTTAAATATGGGGAGGATTGCAGGGACTTTTTCAAGAGACTAAACCTCCCAGGCCCTGGATGGCTCTGGGTCCCTGAAAAGCACCATGCCACAACAGCAACAGCCATTACAGAGGAGACAACAATGGGACACAGTGGAGAAGAAGAAAAAGGAAAAACAACAGCGGACATCAGGTAAAAAGAACCTGAGAGGCAATCTGCTGAAGATCAGTAACTATAACAATCTTTATGACACTACTACTACCAATTAGAACACAAGGTCTATTTAGAAATGTTTAGCAGGCAAGAGACTAAGGCAAGAATTTCGTTGAATTATGTCTGTTATGTTAACGTTAAAAGTTTATGACAAAGTTATTACCATAAATTGCCCCGTGTTTGTCTAGAAATGTATAGCAGTTAATGGTAAGGGCCATGACTGTATAACTATCAGTTAATTAAAAGATCTGAAAACACCTACAAAAATATTGATTAAAACAAAGGTAATGACTTCCGGTTATGGCGCCAGAGCGGTAAGACGCACTGCACTGAGCTCCGCTGGTCCGTGGGGAAAACGGAGATAGCCGCGACATATCAGGACCAAAAAACGCTGAGCAGAGACACCAGCCCAGACCCCCAAAGCAAGAGGTACCCACTGCATGGAAAAATACCTCAATAAGTCCCGTCAGATGGCGCCGAAAGCACAGCAGCAGAAGCAGGACAAGGCAGAGAGACGGAGGGAGGAATCCAAGATGGCCGACGGCCATGAGGCAGCTCCCGAGGACACAGACAGGAGCGAGAGAAAAGACAGGCAGCAGCAACAGAAAAGGTCAGACCATGAAATCATAGCTAAGGCTGTAGTCAGAGAGCTGCTGCCACAACTAGAACGCAGCAATGAGACTATCAGAAAGTCTATAGACGAGCTGAGAACTGATCTGAGTGCACACACCTCCAGAGTGGAGGAGGCAGAAACAAGAATAAGCACTATTGAAGATGAACTCTCTGAGACCAACCAAACAGTTGAAGAGCTGCGGAAAAAAAACATCATGTTGGAGGAAAAACTAGATGACCTAGAGAATAGGTCTAGATGCAGTAACATAAGAATCATTGGAGTGCCAGAGACTGTAAAACATAACCAACTAGCAGACTTTTGTGAAAAATGGCTACCGAGGCAATTGGGATTTGCTGCGGAGCACACGCTGCAGGTGGAAAGAGTGCACAGAATGGGGATCATGAGACCAGAACATGAGAACAAACCTAGACCCATAATAGCAAACATCCTAAACTTCAATGATAAAACAAGAGTCATCAAGACCTTCAAGGAACTAGAGACACTGATGTATGAGTCAAAGCGAATTATGATCTTCCAGGATTACTCAGTGGCGGTATCGCAAAAAAGGAGAGACTTCAGCAAAGTTTGCACCACTTTATTCAGACAAAAAAGAAAATGTGCCCTGGTATACCCAGCAACACTACGGATCTTCACAGACACAGGAATAAAGACATTCACAACGCACGAACAAGCAGAAAAATATGTGACGGAGATGTCATCGGGCGGAGGAAGAAACGAGCGAGACCATGCGACAAGAGGAGAGGAGGACTGAAATGAGGGGGGAAACCCACAGAGGATATAAAATCTCGGATGGCTGACGGATGTAAAGATGACCAACACAGAAGCGGCGAACTCCCACTACAAACACACAAAAAAAAAAAAAGGACATAAACCCACTACATTCATATCCCGGACTATATGTGTAAATTTTACTCAACTCAGGGAAAGGAAGGGGGAAGGAGGCGGGGATAGAGGGGAGGGGAAAGAGGGTGAGAGGGAGGGAGGGAAAGGGGGGGGATAAGGTTGGGAAGGGAGAGGGAGATACGAAGCAAATGTTTAGCTATACCAATATGCTAATGTCATGCACTAACCCAAATATGTTTTATTACTGTTTTTCTTATCAAATATGTGTAACCAATACCGCAAGGGAAGTCAGGAGACCCAGACAGAACGAGACAATGACAGCATCCGGAGAGAAACAAAGCACAGCAGAGGGGAAAAAAAACGATCCCCAAGGGGGACAGAGACGAGAAACATTGCTTCTGACGTAAGGTACACAGACACAAAAACACACGAACGAACAATAAGATAAAGACAACAGCAAAAACAGGGAAAAACCAACCCCCCCCCCCAAAAAAAAAAATCACAGACCACACATAAGAGGAACAGGGGAAAACACTGGGTAAAGTTAAAATAAAAGAGACAACATAACCCAACAATGACGTACACAAACAAAGCCACAAAGACACAAGACCAAGACATCCGTGGGAAAAAAAAAAAAAAAAAACACACAAGAACAAATATACAAGTAACATAAAGACATGCAAGGGGGAGAAAAAACCCCAGCAGGGACGCGGATAACAAAGTGCACATATTAAGTGACACACCTGACAGACAGGAAGTGAAGAAATACATCTCTGGAAAAAAGGGAATTCAAGAAAAGACTAACAAGTTAAAAAGTTAAGTTAAGAGTTACAAGTTACAAGTTAATAACTACTGGCAGAGATCATGTTGACAGGTCGGGTCAAGAAAAAAAACAAAGAGTGTTGGGAAACAGCAGAGAGACACAGTACCCCCCAGAACTCAATTAATAAGAACCAAGAAAGGGATAAGGAACGAACACACAGAATGTACCCAAAACAGACAGATATAAAATGCATACACGAATAATAACGTGGAATGTCAAAGGACTTAACAACCCCATAAAACGCAAAAAAGTATTAAACTATCTAAAAAAACAGAAAGCAGACATAGCCTTTTTACAAGAAACACACTTAGACTCAAAAGAAAGCAGCAAACTCAAAAGAGATTGGGTAGGACATAGTATCTTTTCCCCGGCCGTAGGAAAAAAAGCAGGAGTAGCCATACTCATAAATAAAAATCTCCCCCTAGAAATAATTAAAACAAAAGGAGACAGGGAGGGAAGATTAGTAGTAGCAGAAGTCAGAAGTGTTGGAACGGATTACCTATTAGGGAACGTATATGGACCAAACGACTATAAATCTGAATACTTCCAAGAGATAATTAACAACATACTGAGATTTAAACACAGAAACATTGTATTGGGGGGCGACTGGAACGCAGTCCAGGACACGTTTTTGGACAGATCAAGTCTAAAGGGAAGCAAATCCACAGACAACATACAAACAAAAAATATGTAGCTGATTAAAACAGCAATAGGGGTAGTGGATGGATGGAGAACACTCAACCCACTGGAGAGGGATTTCTCTTTTTACTCCAATGTACACAATACATTTTCAAGAATAGATGCAATCCTTATCACACCAAACCTACTGAACAAAATAGCACACATAGATATGGGAGAGATCATCATATCCGATCATGCGATGGTCCGCATGGACCTAGACATGGGAATAGGTAGAGCAAGCCCGAACATCTGAAGATTCCCAAACTACATGAGTAACAGCGAGGATTTTGTTAATTATCTAAAAGTGGCATGGGAACGATTTGAAAACACAAACCAGGAACACAAGATGAACCCCATACTTTTTTGGGAAACATCAAAAGCAGTAATCAGAGGGGAGATCATAGCATATATAGCTAGAAGGAAGAAATATGCAACCCAGGAATTCTGCAAGGAACTAAGCAAAGCATTTAGAGAATTCAAAACAGACCTAACACCCCAAAATAAAGAAAGATATAATCAGAAAAAA
Organism: Ascaphus truei; assembly: GCF_040206685.1. NCBI lineage: Eukaryota > Metazoa > Chordata > Amphibia > Anura > Ascaphidae > Ascaphus > Ascaphus truei. Next base: position 4,869,583 of record NC_134498.1, read on the forward strand.
TCCACATGCGTGATATGGCTAGAGAAAAAAGAAAAGGGGAAAAAATCAATTAAAGAAGCCAAATTTTTCAGACATGGGAACAAGACGGGAAGGCTACTGGGAAACCTCATGAGAAATTTTAGGTCAACTAAACCTATTACCAGAATCTATGAAAGGACAGAAATAATCACAGACGCAAAAAAAATAAACGAGGTGTTCAAAGAATACTATAGCACACTTTATAGAGAAGGAGAGGTGAACATAGAAGCAAGAGAAAACTTTTTCAAAAAAATTAATATACCAAAAATAAGTCAGGAAGATATAGACAACCTAAATACCCCAATAACCCAAAAAGAGATAAAGGACACAATCCAAAACCTTAAAAACTGCAAGGCCCCAGGCCCGGATGGCCTGTCAGGGGAATATTATAAGATCCTGAAAGAGGATCTGATAGAACCGCTACAACAAATATATCACAAAGCACTCAAAGAATCCACATTCATGCAAACAAGCGAAATGGCCCACATTATGATAATCCATAAACAGGGGAAAGACCCTTTGAAACCAGAATCGTACAGACCAATATCCCTAATCAACCAAGACGCCAAAATATTTACCAAAATTATGGCAGATAGATTGGCGAACATTCTCCCGTCCCTGATACATCCTGACCAGTCGGGGTTTGTCAAGGGAAGATCCGCAGTTAAAAATATCAGAAAAGTACTCGCGGCCATAGAATGGGTATGGCTACACAAAATAGGGAACACGGCCCTGGTAACAATTTGATTTGATAACATAATGTGGAACCATGTGTTCTTTGTGTTAGACAAATTCGGAATAAGGGGAAATTTTAGCAACATGATAAAGGCAATGTACAATACACCCAAAGCTAGAATAATGGCAGCAGGACATCTATCAGACACTTTTCAACTACATAGAGGGACGAGACAGGGATGCCCACTGTCACCCCTGCTCTTTAGCCTAGCAATAGAACCACTAGCAATATACCTAAGGCAAATGGAGAAATTTAAGGGAATCATGATAAACAAAAACGAACTGAAACTGTCAATGTTTGCTGATGATATCCTAATGTTTATGACGAACCCGGATGAATCAATCCAAAGGATATTACAACAATTAGAGATATTTGGGTCGTTTGCAGGTTTTAAAATAAATATATCCAAGACAGAAATGATGTACATTAAAGAACCCCCAGACACAAGAAAACCATATAAATTCCCAATAAAAGTAACGAAGAAACCCATTAGATACCTGGGGATAATGCTGGAGGCAGAGATGTCCAGACTATACGATAACAACTTCAAACCAATCATAAAAAAAATTGTGCAAGAACTAAAAAACTGGGAGACACTACCCCTGTCACTCTTTGGGAGGGCGAGCGCGATTAAAATGATATCATTCGCCAGACTCTTATACCCCATGCAGACTCTCCCCATGCTCATCAAACATGGGGACATAACTGAAGTAAATAGAGCTATGTCAATGTTCCTATGGGGAAATAAGAGAAGCAGGATAGCATTAAAAAAAATACAGCTACCAAAGGAAATGGGAGGCATCAATCTGCCAAATATTAGAAATTACAATCTAGCAAGCATAATGAGACATGTAGGAGACTGGATAAAGGATACTAATCACTACTCCTCCCTAGAACTAGAAAAATAATTCTCACCAGAATATCCCCTGAGAGAGTTATTACACACAAAATGGGGAGACATTCCAGTAACACAAAGAAACAACGTCCTAATAAAAGACACCATAATAACGTGGAAAACGGTTAGGAAGAAGTTTAATCTCTCCTACACAATCTCAAGATATATACCTATCCAGGACAACCCAAAATTTATACCAGGGTACACCCAATTAACATTCCAAATCTGGAAAAAAAAAAGGCATCAGCTGTCTGGAACAGGCGATACATACAGACAAACAGGAATACATGACTTTCCAAGAATTTGCACAAAAATGGGACATTCCCCAAAATCTCACACACGCATTTTCATACACACAGCTAATGAGCTTTTGCAAAAAATGAACAAACTACAATATAACTGTATTAAAAAACAACACAATAGACGACTACTTTAAATTGAAGGCGCAAGAAAAAAGCAAACTGTCAGAATTATATAGCATTATAAGAGATCAAGACATGGAGCTCACACACGCAAACACACTCAGGGCATGGCAAAAAGATTTCCCAGAGATACAGAGTATGGAACAACTAATTCAGGGGACCCACAGGGTACAAAAGATTATACCGTCAGAGACATGGAGAGAAATGCAATACAAAATCACACATAGGGCCTACATAGCATTCATAAGACAGATAAAGACTAGGACAGAAGACACCACGTTTTGCCCTAAATGCAAGACACCCAAAGCAGACCTTAAACATTGCCTATGGACTTGCATACACATAGCCAGATTTTGGGATCAAGTCTTAGAATACATGAAAACCAAAATAAAAATCTCCTGGGAGAAAGACCCAATACCTATGTTGTTCGCGAACATAGACAATTGGACAGAAGGCAAACAAATTTGCAGACTGGTGACCAGACCCACTGAGGTTATACTATTAGCGACAAGAAAGACCATCATGATAAACTGGTTACAAACACAACAGCCCTCAATAGATCAACTGCAAGACACACTGTACAAACTGATGACGATAGACAAACTGGAGACAAGCATAGACAGTAATAAAACAAAGGAAGACTTTCCCCAGAGGTGTGATTGGTTCATAGATGACAGAGACAAGAGGACAACGGATGGGACAGGACAACAAACACCAGAGAGGGGAAGGTGAGAAGGAAGAGAATAAAAAAGTACCAACACAACAAGTTATGTTAGAGATTGACGTTAAAGTAGTTAGGCATTGAACCGGAAAATATAGCTAAGAATGGAAAGACATAGGGAGGACATAAGGTGACCAAAACTGGAAAAACCAAAATGGAATGACCTTAAGCTATTGTGATAGGAAAAACTGAGAGCGAGAATGCAAAAAGACATTAGATTTAAGCTATGTTGGAAAAAAAAAATACATTGTGAGCATTGTTTATAGAAAATACGATGATAAAATATGTATGTAACAGAAAATGTACGAAAAGTTCATCTGTATGCTGAAATTGAATCTAATAAAAAGATTTGAAAAAAACAAAAACAAAGGTAATATCAATAGATGGGCAAAAGGTCAAGGGTAAAATGCCAAGTAGATATATACAGTATAAGAAAGTAATGCTTAATATATCTAAAGTTATAAGAGAAAAGGACCAGAGTGAACAGAAGACCCAAATGTCCCCCTGCAGAGCACTTGTAACTTGACTGCCTGGGCAGGCACACATACTCCTTTCATTAATACCCCAAAAGTATATAATCTATGGTAAGTGGTGCTGTCTGCTAATAGTTTTGGCAGTGGCGCCAACTATTTCAGGTGAGAGAGGGTATCTACTCACAGGTGGATTACAGGAAACATCCCAAGATTTTATTTTGTTATTTATATTTTTATTTAAGTAAACAAATGTTGCAGGAGAAGTTATATCAGAGGTCCCACAAGGACGCGCTGGTTAACACAATCGGGTTCCAGGGGAAAAAAAAGATATACATATGGCATGTAAATTACACATACTAAATGTTAAAGGGTTAAACTCTCCGGTTAAGAGGAGAAATGCAATGGAGGAGTTTAGGATTCTTAAAAGTGACACTATATTTATGCAAGAAACACTTTTCAAAGGGGACAGAGAACCTAGAATGTTAAATGGGGGGTGCACACAAGGATTCTTTAGCACATCCAGAACCAAGAAAAATGGGGTGGGTATACGGTTTGGCAAAAACTTATCATTACAAGACACTAGTAAAAAATAAAAAAAAGATCATGAGACAGTAGTAACTGTAATTCCCAATGACACGCATACTGTACTGTACTGAAGAGCGTGTGCCACAGCCCGCAAATTCATTGACGCATTGACTACAGTACCTGTATATTTAAAACATTATCGACATTTTCTTTTCAGAAATGAAAGCGTCAAATCGTCAGCCAGAAGGTGATGTTGATGGAAGTCGAAAACCACTATATTTTAAACTTTCATTTTTTTACTTTTATATTACCAGCTTTACTATTCTAAAAATGTGATATTCATATTCATGTTTTTCTTAAGTTTTACGGTACTTTCTAAATGCTTGTATTTCATGCCTGTTTGGCACAGCACATACAGTATGTGATAGATTTATGTGATCACCTTTAATACAATTTCACACTGCAATGTTTCATGCTTGGCTGGAAGCTTTCAAATTAGCTGTCCTCGGGCAGTTGAGAAATTCCACTTCCTAGTTAATGACACGCTGGGTTGTTGCGTTCCACTTCCCACGCATGCTCATAGGAAACAAGGCCTACATTGAGCATTACTGTAAAATGCCTTGAATAACAATGGAATATTGAACTTCTAAAAATAATGTTCAACCCGAAAAAATGTTTTGATTTTTTCTCTCTAAATAAGGAGATAATACATTGCAGGGCTTAGAGAAAACATACTGTGGTTGATATTTGTCATGTTTAACAAAATTAATAAATTAAAAATCCCTACATTTATATTTGTCAATGAAATGACATACTGCAGAATACTGTATCTTTGCATGTGCAATTTATGCCGGATAATTGGAAAGAAAAAAAATTATAATTTTTTTCAATATTAACATTATTAACATGACTACATTTCACACTTGTGCTATGCTTCGTATGCTTGCTTTAGATAAACAAAAATATTCTACACACATGTCTCAGGCAGTGATCACTTCTATTACAATTTCACACAGTTCAACAGTACAGTTCAACAACAAGACTACATTTCACGCGTGTTCAATGCATGTTAAATACATTTTTCCAAGGGGAGGACTTTGCTGAATTACATGGTTACAACTACTGTAATGCTCTTGCAATAGGTGTCTGGTCAGTCCGTTTTAACGACACCCCCGGGTTGCCATATTCCTCTATACCAGGCTTGCACAACTTGCTCCAAAATGCTCCAAGGAAAACAGATTTGGGCCGCATGGGTAAAACAGCACTTATTATTCAAGATTATACATTTATTTACGATGTTTACTTGAAACAAAATTACATTGTAGTTATTGTTTGGAATAGGAAATAGGAAAGAGTAAGTGATGATAATAATAATAATTTATATTTTCACAACGTAGTCTAATTTCAAACAGAATTATATAGAAAATTATACATTTCTTTTTTTAAAACCCCTCATCTCCCCAGCACTGTTCGTCATCTCCCCAGTACCCTTCATCTTCTCCCCCAACACCCCTCAGCATCTCCCCAGCACCCTTCATCATCTCTCCCAGCACCCTTCATCATCCGCCCCAGTCCCTTTCAGCAGTCCCCCTCATCATCAATCCCCCCCCCCCCATATGCCCCCACGCCTACCTGATCGTGGCAGTGGTGGATGCAGAAGAAGCGGTGGCGGCGGAAGAATCAGCGACGAAAGAAGCGGCGACGGAAGAAGAAGCAACGGCAGAAGAAGCGGTGGGCCTCAGCTAGGAAGTATTAGCCGTGCGGATACCAGTATCAAGGCAAGTAGGTGAAGCAAGAGATAAGAAGTGCGCTCTAGTAGCAGACCCCAGAAGTTCTGGGTCACACTGCCAGAGTGTGTCAACCTGCTGGAGTGGGCAGGAGCAGGCTGGGTGGGGGGGGCGGTGTGTCAACTACTGGGGGGAGAACATTAGCACGTCAACCTCTGGTGCAAGAGTGGGCTCGAGGAGAGGGATAGCATAGAGGGATAGCATCAGTATGTCACACCTGCTGGTGCTGGAGCGGGCTCGGGGGGGAGGCCATCACACCACTGGAGCACGCTCCTTCCCTTTCAGGGAAAGGAGGATGGAGGGCCACACTAAGCACTCTCACCTAATCTTGTTATTGAGAGAGGGGAGATTGGAATTGACTGTCTTTATGCACACAGGACAACAGGTGAAGACTTCTCTCCTCCTCCCCCCCCTCTCCCTGGTGCCTACTGGAATTCTGGGAAAGAGAATAATGGAAAAAGAGGGATTACTGCAGGATTACTGTAGACCTGGACTGACAACGTAAAATCCACACAAAATGACTAGGCTTTTAGATCCCTGTAATACAGTATACTGTAGCTAATAGGTATGGTAATACACAGATTCTAATATCTGAAAATGGTTAACACATTCTGTACATTAAGACAGATAGATTTGTATATCTTCAGCGCGCTTGTTCAGATTATTCAAGTTTCATAAATATACAGCAGCGGCAGCTCTTATTCGAGCAAAAGCCGCTGGCTGTATGTGGCTGGGAAGCGGGTAGCCGCGGCGCGTGGCGGCGCACTGTGACGTCACAGTCACACGCGCGCCCGGCTTCCCCGTCTTCCCCGGCTTCCGCAGGCTTCCCCGACACCCCTGGAGATCAAATGAAGGTAAGCGGGGGTGCGGGGAAGCAGAGCGGCATAGCAGGAGCCTTGTACGGGGTCGGGAAGGGATTTAAATTGCGCGCGAGTTGGAGGGGGGGTGCGTGGGGGAAACGCGGCGGCGCGCGGTTATAACTGGCGGCAGCTGGGGTAGATCCCGGCATGCCGTCGGCATTCAGTGCGATAAAGTATGTCGCTACTGTAATGCACCGATGATTTGGGTACTTTGCTACAGTATGAGTGTTTGCCCAGAAACTATTTATGCCTTTACAAGTTCATCTTTGTTGACAGGCTTGATAAATTTTCTTAGGTGATGTTTCATCACATGCCACACCAGTTCTATAGGGTTCAAATCGGGGGATCTGCAACCTTAGGAACAAAAATGGCAAATTAATAACAAAGATCAATACAGTTGAAAACAACAAGAATCAGTTACAATACAGAACTTACTCCTCCGGCGGGGTTCTGACCCAGTTTATTCTGCTTGCCTCCATAAAGGCAGCAGAGGCACTGTGTTTTGGTCATTATCCTAGAAGAACCTGTAACCAGATGGGAAATAAGCCCTAATATGTAATACTATAGGGGCAACAATGAAAAAAAAACTTTATCCATGATACTGGACCAAGAGAAAAAAAATTATGAAAAAAATGTACATTATGGCATACTTTGTGACTGTAGTCTGTAGTGTCCACGATTATTCTAACACAAACCAGTGGCAATTGCCAAAAAGACGCAGGTACGTGCTGGATACATAGATAGAAAAATTAGGGTGCTCAAACCCAGATGAAATCCATCCAATTCAGTGGACCATAAATCATGACCCTGGAGATACCAGTGGGAGTGGGTGGGTATAACAAGACTTGTAAGCATAAACTTAACTATAACGGTCTAAACCCATAATGAAACCCACTCACGTCATCTCCAGGGATGTTGAACAGGCGTGCCAGCCATGGAGGATCCACAATCCAGATGAAGGCAGAAGAGAAAGAGACGAATGGCGCACAGCCAGAGAGCCAGGTGTAGGATAAAACTGCTATTCTTTATTCGTGCATGCAGGAAGACAGATAACCCCCTTGGGGGACAAAAACAGGAGCCTCCTACGCGTTTCGGACCTGGGGGTCCTTTATCAAGGAGTATGGGATGTGTTTGGACAAGGCCCCTTATGTACCTGATTGATAATTGGTAAGTTTGAAAAATCTGTGCAGAATCGCCGCCGCCACTCAGTGCGCATGCGCGTGACGTCACCTGAGGCGCCGCACCACCAAGCCAAGGGATTGTGGGTAGGTACCGCACCCTGTGCCTGTCCGCGCATGCTCACATCGGAGCGTGAGGCTGACAAGACTCTTCTAGTCAGTGTCTCCGCTTCTGCCAGTAGTGACGTCATCGCGGGTCTCCCATAGGTCGGTGCATGTCGCTGGATACATGCCTTAAACTTCACAACACCAATAAGGAGTATACCGCTCACTAGTAAATATAAAGGTAGATATATGTAAATCTGATTTTGCCTAAAGTATCAAGATAGATACCGGGTGCTACCTATTTGCTGGATTGAAATGTATTTTCAAAAATAGAGAAAGGGTTGTGTTGAAAGCCTATCTCTAGCAAGAAGCACATTAGTGATGCACACCGAGGCTGTTAAAACCTGACATTTATTTATGCCTTAATTAATATAATGTTACACATGCAAAATAAATTTGTCATCAAAATATGTTGTGTGTATTGTATTTATTAAAAACTGAATATAGCAGGAGGGTGCTGTAGATACACTCCGTGCTATAAATACATATCCATCTAGGGTTATAATTGTCATGTGATATATTATATATAACAGTCCCACGACGATGGATACAATGTATCTTGCTGTAAGGTGATGCAAGTTGGCTGATATAAGGTAACTCTCAAAGGAGTTGACTATTGTCCTGGTATTGCAATGGGTAAATTAATAAGTGGTCAGTAACATAACATACCTAATTGTTTGCCATGAATATGTGGTATTGCAGTGGGCAAATAGATGATTGGTCAGCAGCACAGCATACCTAATTACTCACCATAGATTGCAATGAAATGTGAATACACAGATATATTGCTATTACTGGTATTGAACTGTGATTATTCTGTTGGTATCAGACAGCCTAACTATATATAAAAGCCATGACTATCATAGCACAGTTCTAGCATCACTGTATAATTTTACTCTAGCCTACTTGGAATACAATGAATACCAGTGCTAATAGATAGAGTAAACATTGCCCTGCATTGGGTGTAATACACAAAGCAATGAATGGTGAGAGGTAAGTGGATTAATTCTGTGCTGCTGACCACTAATATCCCAGCTGCTATTGCATGATATCACCATGGAGTCGATTGGTAAAATAATCTCCGATTGACCACCCAAACAGAGGACTATAATAATGTTGCGTGTTCAGTAACATTAATATGTTGCAAACGGCTGTTCCAACACTATTGTAGTACCCAAATGTAGCAATAAATGACACTTAGAAACAATCATGCACACGGCGGTGCTCAAAATCAGCCAGATACAACCTTGCAGCAGCAGCCTCGATACACACTCTGGCACTCCTCCTGAGATGACGTAACTACGTCTTACGCCATGCGCGTTTACCTCCCGAACAGAGCTTCGTCAGGGGTGAGTGAGTGATAGGAGTACTGGGAGCCTCTCTTACGTAGCATCCACTGTTGTTATGGTGACTCGGCTCCAATTGGAGCTTAGTATTCAGTGCTGTGAAGATGTTCCCTTTGTATATTATGTCAAAAGCGCACCCTGAACTCCTTGCAATGCTAACCAATACACCATACCTAAAATATATTTAAGGCATATCGCAATATTAAAAAGTTGTACAGAGGGAGGACTTCCTGTGACGTCAAGAGGAATGGCTGCCTGAGAGATTGGCTCCAGAGCCCCTCCAACGTATAACCCATAAACATAGCAATTAAATAAACAAATCCCCCCCAAAACCTACAGTCCTGAACCCCTAACACCAGCTGGGCACAAGAAGTACCTTCTCTGCCGATTTGGAGAGGGGTTGCCGGCGCTCTGGGAGGCCTCCTGTGAGCCCCGACCCCCGGTAGAAGTCTCCCCCTGACTCGCGCGAGAGTCAGAAGAAACGCCTGGAGGAGCGGTGTGGGAGGTAGGAGAGGCGACGGGGCAAAGCTCCGAGTGTCCCGCGGAGTCCACTCCAACTGCGGGGCTTGATGATTCCCCCCCTGCGAGCGCTGCCCTTGAAGTGCGCCCGCGGCACCCTCCCGCGCCCCCGAGGGGAAGCCGGAGCTGCAGCAACATCTACCCATTGCGGTCCCGGTCTCCGCTTGCCCCCCCCCCCCAGAATAAATAAAATAAATAAACATACCCCATCAGGCTATCCCGACAGGGGAGAGTATCCCTGGCTGCAGGAGCTGTGAGACCCACCACGTGGCGGCAGGGGAGGAAGCGGCCATCTTAAAGGAACACTCCACTGAGGCACCATCTCCCCTTAAAGGGGTATACAGCTGCTTGTCCCAACCATCAGCTTTCAACTGCTGCCTGAGCCTCAATGTGCCACAACCCCCTACCTCCCCAGCAACACAGTGTTGAGCCAAATAAATAAATAAACAACTACTCAGCAGCTTCAGAAACACCCCAGAAGCTCCGCAACACTCTCACACCTCCCCCCCCCCTTAAATAAAAGGGAATAAAAATAATAAAGTGGGGACCATAAGCAGACAGGGGAACATACAGAGCATGAGCGGCAAGGGCAAAAAAGCAGCCCAGCAAACAGTCGCGAGCTACTTTACCCCAAACCAGCGACCCGCAGGGAGTTGCGAGGACTCGCAAGACGGCGGCCTGACTCGCACACGGGAAGACTCAGGTAGAACACAACAGCCAGAAATGGCAAACATCGACATTAATAAAGAATACCTGGAGAACCTCTTCACGAGAATGAGGAAAGAAATCCAGGATGACCTGACTAAAGCGGTCAACACCTTAAGGAGTGATATGAACCTCCTGGCTGCTCAGACGGACACTCTGAACCATAAGGTGGAAGCCTTGGAGCAGGCCCAATCCTCCGCAGAGGACGAAATAAACCGGTTACACTGGGAAATAAGGGAATTAAAGGAAAGTGCCGAAGATCAAGAAAATCGCGACCGGAGGCAGAACCTGAGAATAAGGTATGTCCTGGAGTCCGTGGAGACGGACCAGCTCTGCACTTACCTGACAGACTTATTTATCCACCTAGTCCCGGACTTATCCCCTGATAAACTGGAGATGGATAGGGCCCACAGAGTACCCGGGGCCAAAATCTACTGACCCCAAGAGGACCAGAGATGTCCTGATTAAATTCCACTACTACTCTACGAAGGAGAAATTATTAGCAGCCAGTAGAGACAAGGGAGCCTTACAATTCCGCAACACACGAATCGAAATCTATAGTGATCTCTCAAAGAAAACTGTAGACAGGAGAAGAGAGTTAAAACCCCTCCTGCAGAAACTGAGAGAAAACAACTTAAAATATCGTTGGGGGTTCCCATTCAAAATCGTTGTGCAATCAGGAGGGAAATACTACACTCTATCCTACCCGGAAGAAATCCCGAGATTTATGAGGGCCCTGGGCATCCCGCAGGCGAGCAGAGGATCTGCACATGAAGAAGCTGACGGCGCTCAGAACCAAAGACCAACTGAGAAGGTACCGCGAACTTCCCAGAGAATCGCCATCCAGCGAAACCAGGTGGGGGAAGAATAAGAATCGAGACTCAGAACTTTCCCCGGCCCGACGGAGGCGGCGGGACTGCACGCTCCATTACCCCCAGATCTCCCTCCCCCTGGTGGATCTCCACTTACCTGCTGCGAGATGAAGTCGCTCTCCTTCGGAGTGTCGGCGCTCTTGGCCTCTGCCGGGAATGCGAGAAAGAGTCTCAGGACAAGAGCAGGTAGCGGCGGACAGAAGACCCGATGGTGGGGCGGGGGGGGCTTTGGTTGTGCGGGAGGGGGGGGATGATTGTCTGGGGGAGAGGGGAACCACATTTCTCTCCCCTCCCCCCTCGCTCCCTGCCCGCCCCCCCACCCCTTCCCCTGCCGTGATGGATCGGGAGCTGGTCCGGCGGTCTCTGCGGAGTCAGACCCGGCCAAAATAGACAGAGGCAGACGGCAAGCCCAAAGATAGACATATGGGGACTGAAGCTATACGAAAAAACTCCCTCGTATGTATCCAGTGTTAGTTAAATATTGTAAATACCTACCTGGAACCACCTCTACGCCAAGGGGTTCACCCACAACAGCTCAGTTCCTCCCGGGGTGCGCCTTGTACCCTTAACGTTGCAGCTGACCCAAGCAAAGTAATGGGAACTGTAAACATAGGGATCTAGATGAAAACGGCGGACCAGCGCCATCTAGTGACAATACAAGTGACAATACAAGCAAATGTTAGTGGGCACAGTTGGGGGGCTCACCTGGGGAGGAAGCGAGAAGCCCCTGGAAGGGGGATCCCAAAAGAGGTCTTAGGCTTTCTACCATAGAGGCAAACAAGAGAAAGGGCTCCAGGAAAGGTACCCAAGGGGGTGATACTTGTATAGACCTTCCCCTCCCCCAGCGCCCACCCTTCCCATCCCCTACACCCTTCCCCTCCTACCCTCACGTGCTCCCCCCAGTTTATCCCCCCCTCCCTTCCCCCCCCCCTCCCTTCCTCCCCCCCCTGGTCATATCCCTCACCCCCTCCACTTCTGCCCCCCCCCCCTCCCCTAGCTGGGGAACATCCCTACCCCTATGCCAAACCGAGGTTTGCATGACATACAAACATAAGGTTATGAAAGCAATTAGTTAAGGGTCCCACAACGTTAGACCCGGAAGTTATATGGTTGAACAAGTTTTATGGGATTTAATATGTTTAGTTGCAATGCCTTTTGAAGGAGGGCTCTCCGGCCTCCCTGATGGCTCTCAGAGAGCGGCGCTCAGGGAAGTCTCCCAGAGGCAATAGGCCTACTACCTTCATCCTTAGAGAGATGAGGGTCTCTAAAACTGGGCTCTTGGACAGCCCACTTTCTTTTCTTTTTCAGGTGCCAAAACATATTGCGAGAAACAGATAGCAGCCGAATTCTCAGACTTCTACTCTAAATTATATAATCTAAAGTTCCCAAAAAATAGATCCTCTAACGAGGAAGCTATAGCTAAATATTTACAGAGGCGGCACATTTTATTTGAGTGCGGCTAGCTCCGCAAGCCTGGGGATGCCCCGGCATGCTAGCCGCACTCCCTCGGCGTGCCGCGCGTCATCGACGCGCGGTCACGCGTCATCGGGTGCCTGCGCCCCCTGCACGCGCGTCCAGGGCTCCCCGAGGGAGCCCTGGTGTCCCGCGATGTGGGGGACGGCGGCAGGGGGTTCCGGGGGACCCGGCGGACCCGGCAGCGGGAGGGAGAAAGCCCCGATCGGAGGGCGCTCCTCCGTGTCTTCGGCGCGCGCCCGGCACCCTCTGGCGCGCGCCAGGTTACTGCTGCGGCCGAGAACGGGCAAATGCTCGAATAAACTCGGCCACAGCAGTAGATTCATGTAACCTTCCACGCCTCTCAGAAGGGGATTTTGCAGAACTAAACAAAGAAATCTCCCAAGAGGAGCTCTTAAATGCCATCTCCCAACAAAAACCTAGCAAAACGCCAGGCCCAGATGGGTTGTCCAATCAATATTATAAGACATTCAAGCTAATTCTAGCTCCATATCTACTTGATATGTTCAACGAGTTTCTGGAGGGAACAACCATCCCAGCATCTATGTCTAAGGCCAATCTAGCAGTCATACCAAAGGAAGGGAGAGACCCACTACAGTGCAGTAGTTATCGCCCCATAGCCCTCCTTAATTCGGATCTAAAACTTTTCAGTAAAATTTTGGCCAACAGATTAACCCCCATACTACCAAGCCTAATACACATAGATCAAGTCGGGTTTATTTCCGGCAGGCAGGCCTCAGATAATACCAGGAAAATCATTAACATAATCGACCATGTACATCTCTCATCCACGAAGGCCATCCTATTGAGTCTAGATGCGGAAAAAGCATTCGATAGGATCAGATGGGACTTTTTAGATCAAACATTAATCAAATTCGGATTTAAGGGCCACTATCTGGCAGGGGTCAGAGCCCTGTACAAAAGTCCCACGGCCGTCGTGAAGCTCCCAGGAGGAGACGCAAACCCTATAAACATTAAGAATGGTACTCGACAAGGATGCCCCTTGTCTCCGCTTCTATTTGCCCTCTCTATCGAACCCTTGGCAGCAACAATTAGAGAGGATAAAAATATAAATGGTATTGAAATTGGGGGGACAAACTATAAGATATCCCTCTTTGCTGATGACATTATCCTGACTCTGGCCAACCCCTTGACCTCACTCCCGAATTTACACTCACAATTAGACAAATTCAGCAAACTCTCGGGATACAAAACTAATATGGATAAGTCGGAAGCATTAAATATATCCCTACCCCACCCCGAGGTCAAATTACTGCAAATACATTTCAATTATAGGTGGAGCTCCACAAAAATCAAATACCTAGGAATACAAATAACACGGGAGTACAAAACGCTATTTCAATACAATTACCCACCCCTATTTGAGAGACTAAAAAAAGACCTTCAAAGCTGGAATGGATATCAGATATCTTGGCTAGGAAGAATAGCCACGGTAAAAATGAACATCCTACCAAGACTTCTGTATTACTTCCAGACTCTCCCTATTGATATCCCACTAGGTGAACTCAAAAATATGCAAAACAAAATGTTCCAATTTATTTGGCAAAATAAAAGACCAAGGGTAGCTAGAACTATCTTGCTAGCACCAAAGGAAAGCGGAGGCTTGGCAGTCCCGGATATCATGAAATATTATTTGGCGGCCCAACTCAAACAAGTTATAATGTGGAACAACGAACCAACCACAAGCTGTTGGATTGGGATTGAGTCTGCCTATGCGAGACCTCTCTCACTCCCGGCCACCCTGTGGACCGAGAGGGGTAGGGAGACCTTCTCAGAAACATTAAAGCTGGGAGCAATGAAATGTACATGGAGAATATGGACTAAAAATAAAGATAGGTTTAACCTAACGGCCTCACCCTCACAACTAACGCCCATATTTAACAACCCGGAGTTCCCCCCAGGCTTGTTCCCACAGAGACTCAGTAAATTTAAAAAGTTAAAGATAATGGTAGCAGAGCAGTTTATAGGAAACGGAAAGATCCTATCGATTCAGGAACTAGAGAAAAAACACCAAACAGTGAACCTGCCAATATTTGGCTTCCTGCAGATCAGGCATTACCTGCAAACTCTTTCCAAAGAATTAACATTTCAACCATTAACAAATTTCGAGCGCCTATGCAGGAAAGGATATTACTGTAAGGGGTTGATTTCGGAAGTGTATCTGGGTCTGGCAAGAACAGCAGGTTGTTCCCAACACAATTATATGCTCAAGTGGGCGGAAGATTTGAACATAGAGATCGATAGGGAAGACTTGGAGGATATCTGGGAGGCAGCTTCCAAAACATCAATATGCACCACCACCAAAGAGAACATTTATAAAATTCTATTTCAATGGTACTTAACCCCAAGTAGGTTGAGCCAGATCTTCCCCGGGACCCCAGATTTGTGCTGGAGGGGATGCGGACAAAGAGGAGATATGGCTCACATCTGGTGGAATTGTCCAAAGATTCAGGTGTTCTGGGTCATGATCAAATCATTAATCCGAGAATACCTGGGGGTGGAGGTTGAGATGGACCCGCTGACCATGGTGCTGGCTAAACCAATTGACGAGCTAGAGACGGCAGAAAACAAAATGACAATACACGTACTCACGGCAGCTCGCTGTTGTGTGGCAGCTGCCTGGAAAAAAATTAATCCACCATCCAAACAGACAATACTACGAAGACTCCGCAAAATAAAGTCAATGGAGCTCCTTACAGCAAAACTAACCCAAAAAATGGACAAGTTCCATAAGACATGGGAAATATGGCCAGGTGTGTAACAGACTACTACGAAAGCTATCGGAAAAAACTAAGGGGCCAATTGGGCTGGTCCCCCCCCTCCTCCCCTCCCTTTCTCTCCCTCCCCAACTCTACTTTCCTCCCCCTCTCCTTTCACCCCTCTCTCTCCCCCTATCCTTTCTTTTTTCTTCCCTGACAATAAAAGATGCACACAAAGAAGCGGCCGCTTCCATTTTAATGTACCTAATGGGGGAGTATGTGAATAGGCAATACTCAACACAACTAGTTACATATTTAACTTAAACAGGAACAATGATTCGTGAATATTTACTATGTTGTACATGACAGTTAGTACTCCTCCAATGTTTGTATAACGAAATGTATGATATGTGTGTATTTTGTGAAAAACAATAAAAAAATTGAAATAAAAAAAAAAAAAAGTTGTACAGAGAACTTTAATGTATATAATTAATGAATAGATCTAATGCTGTGACCTAGGAGGTGGATAAAGGTGAGGCTGTCTATTCTAACACAAACCAGTGGCAATCGCCAAAAAGACCCAGGTACATGCTGGATACATGCCTTAAACTTGCCTTAAACTAGACCTAACATTTCTGCATTGATTAATGGCCTATCAGGTTAACAGCGGGGGTCCCTGGCAGTCCCATTCAAACTGAATGGGACTGCCAGGGACCCCTGCTGTGTTAATCCTATGGGTCATTAGTCAATGCAGAAATGCCTTAAACTTGCCTTAAACTAGCCAGGTTACACCCAGCACATACCCAGAATGTAACTGGGCTAGTTTAAGGCAAACTTTAGAATACTCGTGGTCTAGTTTGTACGGTACCTTCAAATATTATTATGGGTCCTGGTCCAAGTCTCGAGACTGCACCCGACACATGGACCTTGAGTGGATGCTTAGGCTGTGGTTTCAGTGCTAGATGTTTTTTTGTTTTTTTTGGTGGAAGGCACAGGTGGAAATTTTTTCTAGGGCGACTCTTGTCTCATCAGAAAATATACAAGTGAAGGTGATAATATAAGACGCAAAACAATAAAGAGTGCTCACTGTTCTTAAAGTGAAAAATAAGGTTGTAAATAACAACAAAATGAAATAAACTAGTATTATCAACGTGAAATACAAATCAATAAAAAATGTCGAAACTCCCTGCTCAAACATTCTGGTAGGGCCTGTCTCCATGGGTCCAAATACATCAGAATATGTTTTTACAGTCCAGGGGGAGCATGAAAAAAAGGAGAAACGACAACACCAACTCTACGTGCAGTTGAATGGTACAGGTGGGTAAATCTCAAGCTGGAATCTTGGCTCTAATGAATGCCTACTCACAAGATAGGAGTGAAATAAGGGCACATATGCTGTGGTGCTCAGGAGCTCAGGAAAAACGCACTTCTTTACTGAGGTACATCAATTCGATTGGTTAATTATGTTTTTGTGTTTGATCTATCAGATGTGGCTTTAGGGTATATATATTTCCGAATTTGTGTAATCCATATCCCTGATGAAGTAGCTCACGCTACGAAATGCGTTGGATTGATTTTATAGCCCCCATTGCAATTCTGATCATAATCTGCGTGCAAAATATCATTTTGAGTCTTTTCACAAACCTTTGTGAACATTTGCGGACTTTGGCATTATTGAAGTGACGCACGATATCACTTTACGGCCATCCTCATTTTGCGGCCGGTCGTGAACCACATACGGGGGCTTACATAGCTCTGATCCCTGAGGGCGCTCCATCAGCAATCAGCTGGACTGAGTGGCGGTATCGACGGCCCTTACATATAAGGATTCTCCACCTGGACCTTGAGGACGAGTGGAGGGTCTTTCCCAGGTGCAGTGGCGGCATGTGCCCAGACGGAGATCTCTTCCAAAGGCAGCAAAGTGGACATCCGTCGACCCAAAAGTGGCTGTGTGACGTCGGGTAACCAATGTCTTTGCACATGAAATGCTGATAAACTTCTACTCTGATGTACGCAGATATCTTATCATATTAATATATACATATTTTTTACATATTTCAATATGTGCGTTTGCGCTTTTGTTTTCTTTGTATTTCAGTTGGTCTAGGGGTGTTCTCATCCCTTACAATATAGCTGCAGACGCCTATTCTCAATCCTGAGGTTGTTTTTTTCAACTATTATCACATAGGAGGTTAATGGGTTAAAGAAAAAAATATTTTACACTAGAGGTATATAGTTGCACACTTGTATTTGTTTGTATTTTGTTCTTTCATTTTATTAGTTCTGCACATTTTCTCACTGTATAATAATTCACCAATATCTGCGTAGATAACATATCAATATGGTGTGGAGCTTAACAGCGTGTAGAGCCAAACGAGAGGAGGTCTTTGATCTTCTCTTTGCAGAGGAGCCCAAAGTAATTGATGAGCCACTTATTGATCAAGCATGTATGAAAGAACAATTTAAAAATCTAGAAAAAATGTTAATAACCGAAAGTAAACAATGGTTTGAAAGACGTACCATGCAAAGGTACCTAGATTGTGGGAGATTGCCTAGAGGGCTTCGTATTTTAAAGAACCCTACCTTCGGTAGAGACAAAGAACACTTTATGAAAGAGTGGATACGTATCTGTGATGAATGTTGTAATGACCTAATACGCCTCATCATCTTTGAAAGGAGTAAATCACTCAAAGAGCTGGGAGCTTAAATTGATGAGCAAATTAAAATTATGGAGCCTTTAATCATAAGTGTTGATTGCTCTGAGATGGAGCACGAAGTGTGCGCCAACTTAGAGCAACATGATGATGAGACTGTTAAGACAAAGCACATTAAATTTTTCAGAGATAAAAACGATTACGACACAAATAGACAAAGAAATTGGGCAAGGGACGAGGGTAAGAGAAAGGGAGCAGACACTAAAATCACGAATGAACCTAAGGGGGATACTAGTGGTCGTCTCATTGAAAATATAGAACATCAAAATGTTTATAGAACAAATGAACAATCAAGAGATAGAGGTAGAAACCCAGGAGGACATTATTATATGGATAGAAGAGACTATCCAAGGAGGGATAGGTTGTACCCTAAACGAGAGGGGCATCCCAGAAACTCTAATTACAAAGGGAGGAATTATGATGAAAACTATAATCGTAATAGGAATAAACAAATGTATTACCATCAGCGACACGATTCTCATTGGCCTCCTGCTAGGGTTCCAGACCATCTACGTCTGATTTGTCCTGCTCCCTCTCCCTCTTCTCCATCCCTTTTTTTAGACCTGATAAGAAACAGGCACGGTCCCCCAGAGAAAGAAATCAAGATAGTAGAGAACCAAAAACAGGTGACCTCTGGGACAAAACTAAAAAGACCGTTACCATAAGAGGGAAAAGAGGAGGATCCAAGGTCCAAATGAAAAGAATATTAAAGAATCAAAAAATTCCGATTGATAGAGGTATTTTTAATCTCTCTTCGGTTATTCTCACGGATGACCAGAAAAGGGTTTTAAGTAGAGGGCTTTCTTTCTCCAAGTCATGCGGAGCAAACTCCTTTCAACTTTTTAAAGACCTACACAAATTCATAAGAAATATTACACTCAAAAGACATTTTCTTAAATCTGAGAAGGAGTCAAATGTTAACTTAGACCCAATCCCAAGTTCAGAACTAACACATGAAGGTCAAATTTGTATTCATACCCCCTTTAGGGCCCAGTCAACCTTCTATCCGTACCAATCTAAAGGTAACCACGTTGATACATTTTTCGACATGGTATATAATGATCTTAATAATCTTACAGAGAGTGGGAAACTAGATAACATCAGACATAACTTAACAAAAGCAGAGAGCCTGGCATTAAGATTTCTTCAGGAAAACCAACAACTTACTATTAGACAGGCTGACACAGGAGGAGGTGTGGTATTACAAGACCGCTCTGTTTATGAACAAGAGGCACACCGACTCCTTTGTGACCCTGTCTTCTATAAGAAATTGGTATCAGATCCCACTAACTTGTTTCTCATATCACTTAAGGAGCTCTTAGACGATGCATTATCCCTAACTATTATTACAACAAAAGAACATGGTTTTCTATACAACAAATCACCAAAAATACCGTTTTTTTACCATCTTCCAAAACTGCACAAATCCCTGGTAAACCCACCGGGACGACCCATAGTCTCAGGTATATCCTCACTGACCGCAAATCTTTCCCAGTATGTGGACTACTTTCTGCAAAATATTGTAGGGGAACTTCCTTACTACTTAAAAGATTCCTCTGCTGTAATCAATCTATTTGCAAATTTCAAATGGAAAAAATCATACAGGTGGCTTACGTGCGACGTACAAGCCCTGTACACGAGTATTCCACATACTAAGGGAATTGCGGCTGTCGACGATTACCTGAAAAAAGACTTAAAACTTACAGATCTAAATAGATGGTTTATTCTTAAAGATTTTGAGTTCGTTCTAACCCACAATTATTTTCTATTTCTTTCCCAGTTCTTCTTGCAGGTTTGCGGAACTGCAATGGGCACACGTTTTTCCCCCAGCTTTGCAAACCTGTACATGGGGAACTGGGAGGAAACATTCATTTGGCAAAACAATCCATTTCAGCAACATATAGTGGTATGGCGTCGCTACATAGATGACATTCTCTGTGTGTGGGAGGGGGATGAGGAGTCTGTTGATTGATTCATCCAATATATTAACACTAATGATCATAATTTGGTATTCACCCACGTCACACACACAGAGAATGTCAACTATTTGGATCTGAACTTAACAGCGTCAGAAGATATGGGTGTCATTACATCTACTTTCTTCAAAAAGGTCGATACTAATAACCTCTTATTGGCCTCCAGTAAACCATAAGAAATCTTGGATAAGCAATATACCTGGAGGCCAATTTATGAGAGTTAAGAGGAATTGCAGCAATGAAGCCGATTTTGAGAAACAAGCACAATTTCTCTTTTTGAGATTTATGGAACGGGGATATGATTATAAACAACTTATGTTAGAATTAGAGAAAGTTAGGAATATGGATCGCAGCAAAATGTTGATACCTAAGAATAAGATCAAAACTGATACAACTGGTGATAAAATAGTGGTTCCTTTTATTACTAATTATAACTCAATGCACAAAAAGATATAGGGGGTCATTAAAAAACATTGGGGAATTATATCGACGGATCAGATTCTATGTGGTCACATTAGCTCATTTCCCAAATTCATTTACAGGAAGGCACGTAGCTTGAAAGATGCTCTAGCTCCAAGTGATATCGGGAAGTGTGTGAATTCAAAATCTGGACAATCTTGGCTTGGTACTAGTTTAAAAGGGAATTTCCCGTGTGGAAAATGTTGCATTTGTAGATTCCTTCACCCTGAAAGAAAAACATTTAAGTCATGTAAGAATAATAAATCATTCAATATTACGGATTTTATAAACGGTAACACTAGCTTTGTAGTGTATCTATTAGAGTGTCCGTGCGGCCTTCAATATGTAGGCCGCACGAAGCGTAGTCTTAAACTCTGCATCCAAGAACATGTTAGAAACATTAAAAATGCCCTACAGACTCACAGCATAATTCGCCATTATTCTACCCATCATTATAAAGATCCTTCATCCCTAACCTTTAAAGGGATCAAACATATACCTTGGAGCAGACGAGGAGGGGATAGATTAAATGATGTTTCTGTCCAAGAAACATACTGGATACAGAAACTTGATACATTAGGTATCAATGGTCTAAATGAGAATATAGACTATGGTGTCTATACTGAATGTATGTATGTATGTATGTATGTCTTTATTTATATAGCGCCATTAGTGTACATAGCGCTTCACAGTAGTAATACATGTGGTAATAAAATAAATAACAGATAATATAAATAACAGATCATGGGAATAAGTGCTTTAGACATAAAAGTAACATTTCGGAAGAGGAGTCCCTGCCCCGAGGAGCTTACAGTCTAATTGGTAGGTAGGGAGAACGTACAGAGACAGGAGGAGGGAGTTCTGGTAAGTGCGTCTGCAGGGGGCCAAGCATTATGTATCGTGTTCAGAATATCCACAGTGCTATTCATATGCTTCTTTAAGCAAGTGTGTCTTAAGGTGGTTCTTAAAGGTGGATAGAGAGGGTGCTAGTCGGGTACTGAGGGGAAGGGCATTCCAGAGGTGTGGGGCAGTCAGTGAAAAAGGTTTAAGGCGGGAGAGGGCTTTAGATACAAAGGGGGTAGAAAGAAGACATCCTTGAGAAGAACGCAAGAGTCTGGATGGTGCATACCGAGAAATTAGGGATGAGATGTAAGGAGGGGCAGAAGAATGTAAAGCTTTAAAAGTGAGGAGAAGAATGGAGTGTGAGATGCGGGATTTGATCGGAAGCCAGGAGAGGGATTTCATGAGGGGAGATGCTGAGACAGATCTAGGAAAGAGTAGAGTGATTCTGGCAGCAGCATTTAGGATAGATTGTAGGGGAGACAGGTGAGAGGCAGGAAGGCCGGACAGCAGGAGGTTACAGTAATCAAGACGGGAGAGAATGAGGGCCTGGGTCAGAGTTTTAGCAGTCGAACAACAGAGGAAAGGGCGTATCTTAGTTATATTGCGGAGGAAAAAGCGACAAGTTTTAGAAATGTTTTGAATGTGAGGGGCGAATGTGAGAGAGGAGTCGAACGTGACCCCTAGGCAGCGTGCTTGGGCTACTGGGTGAATGATTGTAGTTCCAACAGTAATGTGGAAGGAGGTAGTAGGGCCAGGTTTGGGAGGAAGTATGAGGAGCTCTGTTTTAGCCATGTTGAGTTTAAGGCGTCGGAGGGCCATCCAGGATGATATAGCAGAGAGACATTCAGAAACTTTGGTTTGTACAGCAGGTGTAAGGTCAGGTGTTGAAAAGTATATTTGTGTGTCGTCGGCATAGAGGTGATAATTAAACCCAAAAGATGTTATTAGGTCACCTAGAGAGAGTGTGTACAGAGAAAAGAGAAGAGGTCCCAGGACAGAGCCCTGGGGTACCCCCACAGAGAGATCAATAGAGGAGGAGGAGGTGTTAGCAGAAGAGACACTAAAAGTACGATGGGAGAGGTAGGATGAGATCCAGGATAGAGCTTTGTTCCGAATACCTAGAGTATGGAGAATGTGGAGGAGAAGAGGGTGGTCCACGGTGTCAAATGCTGCAGAGAGGTCGAGTAATATGAGCAGAGTGTAATGACCTCTGTCTTTGGCAGCATGGAGGTCGTCAGTTATTTTGGTGAGGGCTGTTTCGGTGGAGTGAGCAGTGCGGAAGCCAGATTGTAGAGGGTCTAGGAGAGAATAGGTGTTGAGAAAATGGAGCAAGCGAGAGAATACAAGACGTTCAAGTAGTTTAGAGGCAAAAGGCAGGAGGGAGACAGGTCGATAGTTAGAAAGACAGGTAGGGTCAAGCTTGCTGTTTTTGAGTAATGGTATGACTGTTGCATGTTTGAAGGAGGATGGAAAGGTTCCAGAGCAGAGGGAGGAGTTAAAAATGTGTGTAAGCGTAGGGATTATAGTAGGAGCTAGAGGTTTTAGGAGATGGGAGGGAATGGGGTCAAGAGGGCAAGTGGTAGAGGGAGAAGAGGAGATCAACAGCGACACATCCTCCTCTGAGACAGTGGAAAAAGAGTCAAGGAAGGCAGGAGGAGAGTTAGGAAGAGGTGTAGGATGGGGGGAAGAAACAGAGGGGATGTTCTGACGTATAGATTCCACCTTTTCCTTAAAATAGTCAACAAAGTCCTGAGCGGAGATGGAGGAAGGAGAGGCAGCTGAGGGTGGTTTGAGTAGAGTATCAAAGACAGAGAACAGTCGGCGTGGGTTAGACTTGTGCATGTTGATTAGTGCAGAAAAGTAGGCTTGTTTAGCTTGCGAGAGGGCAGAGTTGAAACAGGAAAGCATAAATTTGTAGTGAAGGAAGTCTGCGAGAGTGTGAGACTTCCTCCAGAGGCGTTCAGAGGAACGAGTGGAGGAACGCAGCATGCGCGTATGGGAATTTAGCCAGGGTCTAGGGTTAGAAGGGCGAGGGCGGCAGAGAGAAAGCGGGGCATGTAGATCAAGAGAGGAGGATAAGGCAGAGTTGTAGTTCCTGACCAGGTTGTCAGGGTCTGTAGCAGAGCTGAGAGAGGAGAGGGAGGAGTGTAAAGTGGACTCAAAGTCAGGTAAGTGAATAGCGCGCAGGTTTCTCCAGAACCGGGGGGTAGATGGAGGTGGAGAAGGGGAGAAGCGAGATAAAGAGAATGAGATGAGATGATGGTCAGAGAGAGGAAAAGGGGAAATGGAGAAATCAGAGAGAGAGAAGTTTTTAGTGAAAACCAGGTCTAAGTAGTGGCCATCCTTGTGGGTACTGGCTGCAGTCCACTGTTGAAGGCCAAAAGAAGAGGTAAGAGAAAGAAAGCGGGAAGCCCAAATAATGTGTCCTAAAGACCAATTTTCTGTGCTTTGTCTTGCAAATATACTGTGTTGGATTTGTATTTTCAATATTGGTCATATTCATCCTTAATAAGTACTAACTGCTTGTTTGTTTTATTTCAGAGCCACATATATATACTTTATATTGATTAATATGGCAGTTTTTTAAATTTATACTGTATATTATGTATATGTTATTTAAATATAATAAAAGTGTATTGTGCATTGTTAATGATATCCTGGCCAAAACTGATGGGGTTAAACCTGATAAACATAGAGGTTGATAATGACCTATTTATTCACACATATGTGTGACATGGTTACTTCACAATTCGATTGGTTAATTATGTTTTTGTGTTTGACCTATCAGATGTGGCTTTAGGGTATATATATTTCCGAATTTGTGTAATCAATATCCCTGATGAAGTAGCTCACGCTACGAATAGCGTTGGATTGATTTTATAGCCCTCATTGCAATTCTGATCATAATCTGCGTGCCAAATATCATTTTGAGTCTTTTCACAAACCTTTGTGAACATTTGCGGACTTTGGCATTATTGAAGTGACGCATGATCTCACTTTACGGCCATCCTCACTTTGCGGCCGGTCGTGAGCCACATACGGGACACTCGACGAACCAGCCCAGTCGGGGGCTTACATAGCTCTGATCCCTGAGGGCGCTCCATCGGCAATCAGCTGGACTGAGTGGCGGTATCGACGGCCCTTACATATAAGGGTTCTCCACCTGGACCTTGAGGACGAGCGGAGGGTCTTTCCCAGGTGCCGTGGCGGTGTGTGCCCAGACGGAGATCTCTTCCAAAGGCAGCAAAGTGGACATCCGTCGACCCAAAAGTGGCTGTGTGACGTCGGGTAACCAATGTCTTTGCACATGAAATGCTGATAAACTTCTAATCTGATGTACGCAGATATCTTACCATATTAATATATACATATTTTTTACATTTTTCACTATGTGCGTTTGCGCTTTTGTTTTCTTTGTACTACAGTAACCATGCCACCTGTTCTGTCGTTATAGGAGATATACTACAGTGCATACAGTACTGTACAGAACAGTGCTGTAACAAGCGACATTACACTTCTAAGAACAACACTATTGCATTTTATTACTGTAAAACACTTTAGCTGACACCTCCATAGGTCTAGCCCAATTCGCGTCTCATCACCCTGATGCTGTTCTCAGATATTTTCAGGTATGACTTTTCTCCAGAACTGCCTTAACCGCTACTGCGGACTATTCATTATTTGCATCGCTGAACTCATCCACCAGCCGCATCGACGCCCTACTATTTAAACAAAATGATAACGATTATAGGTGTACATACTGTTAAAGATGGACATACTGTAGCTGAATCATTTATACAATGCTTGGGACATTTTTTACAGGTTTTGAATTTTTTTTTGCTCAAATTAACAGTTCCTACTTTAGGCCCAAAACGAATTTCAAAGACAAGATGGAAAAAATCTTCTCATTTGAAATCTAGGCGTCCAAATTGATTTCTAACACCACAGAATATTACAAGCATACTGTAAGTGTATACAGTACAGTAATTACTCTGTTGTGAGTTAATTCTCTTTCTACTTTGAGTCTGTCCATGGGCATGATAGCAGACAGAGCTATGAACTTACATGATGCCCGAATTAGCTAACCAGCGTTTGATATGCATTATTCGGTGTCCTTACTTGTGCATCTCCAGTATTCTCATGCTAAGTGTGAGGATTCGCCATCCTGGCGGCCAAAGACCGTCTCCTCACCTCAGACCTGCTGCAGAGGCCACACGGGCACTCCAATAGATAAACAACAAAACTAGTTGTACATGTTGCGAATGTGTTCATTTTAAAACATTCCCCAGTTGAGTGAGATTTAAAATCTATTTTCTCTAAAAGGGCTGAATTGCAGGCCTTGCACGAAGTGCACTTAAAAAAACCTTTAGATTTCTTCAGCCATCCCTCCTGTGTCTTTTTCTTAAAGGCACTGGGGGCTAGTTTGTTTTTAAGGCAAGGTGCCTTTTTAAAAATTACTTTAGGCCTATCACTAAGTGTTACTCCTAGGATAGGATCTTCTTTCAGAATATGCCAATTTTTACCAATAATGTTTTTAATCTCTATTGCCTTTCTATTGTATCTGGTAATAAATGCAGTCTGATAATCAGTGGTGCCTGAACTTTTTTGTTTTTGGTCATAACAGAGACTCTCGATCAATGAGATTCGTTCTCTCTACTGCTTGAATTACCACTTTAGGGTCATAGTTCCTCTCATGAAATTTCTTCTCAAGGATCTGTGTTTGAATTTGATAGTCACTGTTTTTACTACAATTCTTTTTTATCCTTTTCAATTGACCAAACGGGATATTACGAACCCACTGTGGATGATGGCAGATAGATTTTAAATTTTAAAAAAGGTCTTAGTATTAATCCTGTTATTCTCAATGAAAATGACCAAGTCTAAAAATTGTACCTCCCTCTCGCTGAACTTACTAGTAAAGCGGAGGTTTAAGGTATTGGCATTCAAAAAGTCTAAAAATAATAAAAGGTCTGTCTCAGTGCTTTTCCAAATAAAAAAGATATCATCTATATATCTACGCCAGAGGACCAGGCCCACACCAAACGGTTCTGGGACCAAACACATTGTGACTCCCAGACACCCATAAACAAATTCGCGTAGCTTGGTGCGAACCTGGTCCCCATGACGGTGCCGCACTTCTGTAAATAAAAATCTCCATTGAAAGAAAAATAGTTATGCTTGAGAATAAAAGCTATGCTGGCTAATAAAATTCTACTTGTTCTGTTTTTAATAGAGGATCATCCAATAAAACATCCCGTATTGCAGCCATCCCATCAGTGTGGTTAATGGATGTACACAATGATGTAACATTTGATGTCACCAGAATATAACCTCCCATTCGATAGTGCTTAGAATATCAAGGATCTGCATCGTGTCTTTCAAATATGATCTAATCCCAATGACATATTTGCCAAGAAATGCATCTATATATTCAGATACATTTTCGGTGATAGATCCAATCCCCGAAATAATGGGTCTCCCAGGGGGTTAGTTTAGGTCTTTATGGATTTTTGGGAGAAAATAAAAAACAGGTAATATGGGTTTTGGCCTATTTAAATATCCATATTCATCTTCATTAAGAACACCACTTGTTTTCCCATTATTTAAATGATTAATAAGTTCTTGTAAAAACTTTTTGGTCGGATTGTTTACTAATTTTTCATAAGTCACTTCATCATTAAGAATTCTAGATGCCTCTTTCTCATAGTAACTTTTGTCCATAACGACAACACCCCCTCCCTTGTCTGCTTGTTTAATGATTATACTATCATTATCCATCAACTGTTTCAATGCCTCTCTCTCAACCGGACTTAAGTTATTAAAAAAGGGTCTCCTATCTGTTTGCAGTTTTTCAAAATCTTTAATCAATAAATTATAAAAAGTATCTAGATAAGTACCCTTACTAAAACTCGGGTAAAAATTGGATTTATTTTTTAATTTCGTGTGAATTAAATGCGGACCTTCTTCTATATCATTCAATATTTCACTATGTACGGTGGTGTTGGTATTTCTCTTGGAATGATCTGCCCTGTTTTTTAATAAGAAAAATCTTTTAATTGCTAATGTGTGGAGATATTTATTCGCATCAATAAAAAGTTCGAAGTGACTGGGCCCTAAAGTGGGGACAAAGTTCAAGCCTTTGCTTAGAATCGTATTCTGTGCAGGGGTTAAAGCCAGGGAACTAAGATTAAAAACACCACTTAATGGTTTAGTTTTTTTATCCTTTGCCTCCCTCCTCCTCTCCTTCCTCTAAGTTTCTTTTTCTTTGTGGTTTGGGGGACTGGTATTCTCGACCTGTATTGTCCAATACTACAAATCTGTTGGGGTCCTCCCACCTGCTGTGGCTGGGACCCTCCTCTAAAAAATGACGTTCAGACCATTCCGGTGTCTTTACTCTCCCCTCCATATGGTCCCTTCTGGGACTGTGTATGTATTTACTAGATTTACTCCAGGGTCTTCCTTCGTGTCTACTCTCTTTTTTCCTGGGTTCCTCATCCTTCCTAAGTCTTTCTTTAGATCTAACTGCTGGGTCGGGTGTTCTCCTTGATCTTTCCCTTGATCTAACTCGTGGCTCTGGTGACCTCCTAGATCTATCCTTATGGTTCTCTCTATCCTCTTTTCATATCACGGGAGATCTTACTCTGGTGGCAGGGATGATAGAATTCCCTGTAGGGTGTCCTTCCCGGTTCAACTCCCTTGAAGGCGAACTTATTTGTCTTTTGAGACCTAGATGGAGCACGGGCCTCTTGCCTTTTAACCGGTGATACTCGGGGAGCGTAGTCCCGTCTTTCTTTAACAGGGGATCTAGGTATGGCTCTAGAGCACTTAAAGGTTTCTGGTCTCGTTCTTGGTTGATATACATTCTGTTCTCACCTTCTATTATTATTCTCTTTGCTGTTTGCTTGCTTCCAATTCCTGTAATTGCCTCTCAGATAATCCTCCTCATCCCTGTCAAATTTAACAGTTTTGGATTGTATGGCATTACGTTGTAATTTATCTAATTGTTCTTGCAATTCCTTGTCTAATCTTAAAAAATCCTCTGTATTTTTTAGTGGTTCTATTGCCGCTTCAATCCTATCTACCTCCTTGCTAATTACTCCTAGACTTTTTTTGTGGTGTGTCGTGATCATTCTTATTAGCTCAAATGAGAAGTCATCAAGGGTTTTCTCCCAAGCTTTACTGTAATTCTCATTTTCAAAATCAAAGGTGGGTTTCTTGAAAAGTCTAAGGCCTCTTGGAATCCTTCGTTCGGTCAAATATTTCTCCAAGAAAATTAAGTCCCACCATTTGCGAGTCTCTTTGCACAGTAGCCCTTCTAGTTTGTTAAATTCCTTCTCTAAGAAGTCCTCCTTTAATAATTCTGATTTATGTAAAAGGGTTTCAATATCTCTACTCCTTAGTTTGCGACATGTGAAAACATTTTCAACACTGATAGCTTCTTCCATAATACCCTCAATGAAGGTATCCACACTGTTCAAAACAGGTTTTTGGGAGTGCTCAAAGACAATTATATGACCCAAATTATTGAGGAACCAACCAGAAGAGGGGCAGTTCTGGATTTGGTCATATCAAACAATGTAGAAGTAATAACAAATATTCAAGTCCTGGAACATTTGGGTAACAGTGATCATAACATGGTGTCATTTGAAATAAATTATCAAAAAACAGATTACTTGGGTTCAACAAAGACCTTCAACTTTGGAAAGGCAAATTTTAATAAACTGAGGTCTAATCTAGTAGTAATACAATAGAATGATGTTTTTGCAGGGAAAAATGTAGAAGATAAATGGGCAGTCTTTAAAACATTGTTAGAAAAGCACACTTATCAGTGTATACCCTGGGGTAATAAGTATAAAAGAAATAAGTCAAAACCAATGTGGCTAAATAAATAGGTAGGGGAGGAAATGGACAAGAAGAGGAAGGCGTTTAGATTCTTTAAGTCAGAAGGGACAGAGACATCGTATCAGAATTATAAGGAATGTAACAAAAATTGCAAAAGGGCAATCAAATTAGCAAAAATGGATAATGAAAAAAGCATTGCAATAGAAAGTAAGGTCAACCCTAAAAAATTCTTTACGTACCTTAATAACAAAAAAATGAGAAAAGAAAATATAGGACCCTTTCAGTGTGAGATGGGTAGGCAGATTATTGGAGATAAGGAAAAAGCTGAGGTATTAAACAAATTCTTTGCCTCTGTGTTTACCAGGGAAGAATCAAGTTCAATAGTAGTGTCGCAGGAGGAAGCCACAACCTCCATATTAATGAACAATTGTTTAACTAAGGAAGAAGTTCATAAGCGACTTGAAAAAATTAAAGTTAATAAGGCACCTGGCCCCTATGGCATACATCCAAGAGTTCTCAAGGAGTTAAGCTCATTAATAGCAAAACCATTATATTTAATATTCAAGGACTCCATTTCCACAGGCTCACTACCACAAGATTGGCGTAAAGCAGATGTGGTGCCTATATTTAAAAAGGGAGCTAGATCACAACCGGGAAATTACAGACCTGTAAGCCTGACTTCAATAGTAGGGAAACTACTTGAAGGTTTAATACGGGATAATATTCAGGAATACCTAATGGAAAACCAAATAATTAGTAATAGTCAGCATGGATTTATGAAGGATAGATCTTGCCAAACTAACCTTATTTGTTTCTTTGAGGAGGTAAAAATAAATTAAATTGGCATTAACTAGCGTCTGTGTCAGTGAATGTGTGTTAGAGTGGTCTCAAACAACAATTAGTAGTAGAGGCTTCTAGACACAGAACGCTGCTTGGTCAGGGTATAAACCCCTCTGGGGCCCCTATGAGATCAGGTACACAATTATTATTAAATAAATAAATACACGTAGACACTCAGTGACTAAGATGTGTCGTAAGGCTCCAGCAGTCCTGCTTGGTTTGTAAACCACAGTGCACAGAAAGATGTTAGTTGTACATGTATTGCCAACCAATATATATTAAAGTGCTACTGATAGTATGGTGATGGAGGGTAGATGATTCATAGCTTAGTGAAGCAAATGTTCACAGCATATTAATCATTGAATCATTCTACAACACACTCCAAATGGTTAAATCATATAAAGAGCAGGAAGGCTTGCACACTGAGTGTTAGTAAAGTACCCAATTCAGATCTACATAGATAAAGCCAGGTAGACTACAAAACACTACATAAAAGCAGCTCCAAGTAGGAGACTGACAACATGGCGCGTCCAACGCGCGTTTCCCTCCAGCAAAGGAGCTTCCTCAGGGACAAATTTGCTTGGGGGAGGAAGAATGAACCCTTATATACCCAAACAATACCTTGATTACAGATTGAACAATTTACACCTGTTGCACATGCGCAGTTGGTCCGTTGTCAAACTACACCCTTCAAATTACAAAAATGCTTATTAAACCATCTGTGTAGGTTACCACACATACAGCAACAAAAGTGCTGAATTAGTGTGTAAAAACGAGTGTTTTTAAGACTCTCATATCAGTCTGGCATAAATCGGCAAAATTGGAGTCTAATGCGCATGCGCGCGGACTCAGAAAATACAGCGGACCAGAATGACACCCACTGCGCATGCGTGGGCACTTAGAGTGAAATTGACCAGATCAGAATAGTGCTATGCGCATGCGCGGATACTTATAAATT
The DNA here is from genome assembly GCF_040206685.1 of Ascaphus truei. Lineage (NCBI taxonomy): Eukaryota > Metazoa > Chordata > Amphibia > Anura > Ascaphidae > Ascaphus > Ascaphus truei. Next base: position 4,900,570 of record NC_134498.1, read on the forward strand.
CTAGCCCGATATACATATGACTGCACATGCGCGAAAACTCTCGAAATTCCTCATTTAGATGCGCATGTGCAAAGGACTCAGGCAATAATACTGCCATAGTTCAGACATGGTGCGCATGCGTTCGGTCTCAGATATTTCTGGCTGACCGCCGTCTATAGTTGCGCGCAGTGCGCATGCGTCGGGACTTAGAAAATTTCGCACAATAAAAATGTTGTTCATATCGCGCATGCGTCGGGACTTAGAAAATTTCTTCAGAATAAAAAGTTATTCCTATCGCGCATGCGTGTGCACTTAGAAATATTTAGCCATATTAACAAAAAGCACTTTAATATATATTGGTTGGCAATACATGTACAACTAACATCTTTCTGTGCACTGTGGTTTACAAACCAAGCAGGACTGCTGGAGCCTTACGACACATCTTAGTCACTGAGTGTCTACGTGTATTTATTTATTTAATAATAATTGTGTACCTGATCTCATAGGTGCCCCAGAGGGGTTTATACCCTGACCAAGCAGCGTTCTGTGTCTAGAAGCCTCTACTACTAATTGTTGTTTGAGACCACTCTAACACACATTCACTGACACAGACGCTAGTTAATGCCAATTTAATTTATTTTTAATGTATTATACACGACGCTTTTGGTAACATATGTTTTATGGAAATATATTAAAAGTTAAATTTTAAATTAAGTAGGAGTGCATTATAGTGAATTCTTTTAGGAGACACATTCATTTTGTTGTTCTCCTTTCCCCCCCATTTTTTGATTCACTTTTCAGTTCACAGTTTGCACCCACTTTTTTGGATTACCATTCATTCACCTATTATTTGCTTCTATTGGTGTGGTTTTGTGATCACTCCCTAACTCTAGTGCTTTTTCTGGACTATCCTCTTTGGGGTACTCTAATTAACCCCTTCTAGGTAGTGGATCCAATTCACACACATATCATGGCTGGTTACCTCACTAGTGGCATGGATATATCTGGCTGGCAAGATGAGGCCAGAAATGTCTTCACTAAAACCGCACATGAAACACCTGGTGCAGGACAAGATATTGTTAATTATTTTCGCAATATCTCACAACTGTTACGCACACAGTCAAAAGTTTGGTGGGAGATCACAAGTTTGCAAAGCTACCTTGACTCCAATATGATTCCACGTGGCCTTAGACTTCGATTATGCCCTGCTTATTACATCACGTCCCAGGACTTTATTAAAAAATGGGAAGATGCTCTATCCAGATGTTCCTTTGCGCTTATGGATCTCCTTATTGATCATGAAAAGGCAAGGTTAGATGAGACCAATAAAGAACTTGACATTAATCTCAAAGACTTAAGCAAATACAATCAGCTTAAAGAATTTGAAGATATGGAGAAAAAATTGGAAATAAATATGTCCAAATTCAGACAGGAACTGAAGGATAGAAAACACACGAAATATATACGTGACACTAATGATTATGAGCAGGGTACTGTTTATCGATATCCCACTAGGTCTAGGCGTAGAGGCAATTACTCTGATTATTCCTCATCAGAGACAGATGCCTCAGACAGTGAACAAACTAGCTCTAGACCTAAAGGCCAAAGTAAAGGCAGAGGGATTAAGGTCACTAAAGACACGCAGGTTGGTTTTTTAGCACAGGCCCTCCAAAACGTAAAACCAGGAGAGGAAAAAAGAAGCTTGAGAACAACCACCAAAAAAAGCTAAAATCTAATCAACCACTGACTGAGGACTCTGCAGATGATGATGCCTTGCAAATCTTCAATCTTTCTCGTCACTCCTTCAGTGAGGTTCAACTGAATTTATTAAAGAAAGGCTTATCCTTTTCACCCACGTCAGACTTCAATCTATTTGAGTGGGTTAAGGATTTAAACCTATTTGGAAGACGGCTGCTGCTGCATAAATTTTACGCTAAGCGTGCAGCCGCTAATCCAAACATACTCACTGACGGTCTGAATGTACAAGAAAGACAAGATGTTATAGATCTCTGCCAACTTTTTGATCAGAATATCTCACCTGATAATGACATTACAGGTCCATTTACACACCTGAAACCTAGGAGTCATTTTACCCCGCCAATTACCACCTGTCCAGCTGTCGAATTGTTTGTTGCCTGTGTAACCAGGGACCTGGAAGCAGAGCCAAAACATTACAAGTCTGCCAATAATCTTACATGTGACGAAAAAATCGGCCTAAAAGAACTGATGTCAGATAAAGCCTACACAATTAAGCCATCTGATAAAGGTGGCAATATCGTAACTCAAGACACTGAAGCCTATGTAAGTGAAAACATGAGGCTTCTCAGCGATAAAGACTGCTATGAGACCCTTGACCATAGCCCGACATCAGTATATAAAGCAGAACGTTAATACAGATAAATGTAAGGTTATGCATTTGGGATACACGAATAAAAAGGCGACTTACAAATTAAATGGAGATATATTGGGAGAATCCTTGATGGAGAAGGATTTAGGAGTGCTTGTAGACAGCAGGCTTAGCAATAGTGCCCAATGTCATGCAGTGGCTGCTTTTGGATCTAACTCGTGGCTCTGGTGACCTCCTAGATATATCCCTATGGTTCTCTCTATCCTCTTTTATTATCACGGGAGATCTTACTCTGGTGGCAGGGATGATAGAATTCCCTGTAGGGTGTCCTTCCCGGTTCGACTCCCTTGAAGGTGAACTGTTTGTCTTTGGAGACCTAGATGGAGCACGGGCCTCTTGCCTTTTAACCTGTGATACTCGGGGAGCGTAGTCTCGTCTTTCTTTAACTGGGGATCTAGGTGTGGCTCTAGAGCTCCTAAAGGTTTCTGGTCTCATTCTTGGTTGATATACATTCTGTTCCCACCTTCTATTATTATTCTCTTTGCTGTTTGCTTGCTTCCAATTCCTGTAATTGCCTCTCAGATAATCCTCCTCGTCCCTGTCAAACTTAACAGTTTTGGATTCTATGACATTAAGTTGTAATTTGTCTAATTTTTCTTGCAATTCCTTGTCTAATCTTAAAAAATCCTCTGTATTTTTTAGTGGTTCTATTGCCGCTTCAATCCTATCTACCTCCTCGCTAATTACTCCTAGACTTTGTTTGTGGTGTGTCATGATCATTCTTATTAGCTCAAATGAGCAGTCGTCAAGGGTTTTCTCCCAAGCTTTACTGTAATTCTCATTTTCAAAATCAAAGGTGGGTTTCTTGAAAAGTCTAAGGCCTCTTGGAATCCTTCGTTCGGCCAAATATTTCTCCAAGAAAATTAAGTCCCACCATTTGCAAGTCTCTTTGCACAGTAGCCCTTCTAGTTTGTTAAATTCCTTCACTAAGAAGTCCTCCTTTAATAATTCTGATTTAAGTAAAAGGGTTTCAATATCTCTACTCCTTAGTTTGCGCCATGTGAAAACATTTTCAACACTGATAGCTTCTTCAATAATACCCTCAATGAAGGTATCCACACTGTTCAAAACAGGTTTTTGGGAGTGCTTAAAGACAATTATATGACCCAAATTATTGAGAAACCAACCAGAAGAGGGGCAGTTCTCGATTTGGTCATATCAAACAATGTAGAAGTAATAACAAATATTCAAGTCCTGGAACATTTGGGTAACAGTGATCATAACATGGTGTCATTTGAAATAAATGATCAAAAAACAGATTACTTGGGTTCAACAAAGACCTTCAACTTTGGAAAGGCAGATTTTAATAAACTGAGGTCTAATCTAGTAGTAATACAATGGGATGATGTTTTTGCAGGGAAAAATGTAGAAGATAAATGGCCAGTCTTTAAAACATTGTTAGCCTTATTACCCTTGGGTAATAAGTATAAAAGAAATAAGTCAAAACCAATGTGGCTAAATAAACAGGTAGGGGAGTGTGGCAGGACGGCCTGTAGCCGAGGTCAGGGAACAGTCCACACGTATAGTTTCAGGATAAATAAAAACGTTCAATGGCTTATTTCTCCACAGTAACATACAGTAACATGCGGGTACACTGTCCCTTTAACAAAATAAATCCTGCTCCACTTTGGGAGAAAAACTGACTAATAACACAGCAGACCTATCTAGCAGGCTGGCTGGTTAAACCAGAACCAAACCATAAGGGTACTTTAAGCAGTCAGTAAACAAATGAATAATCCTTACTTTAGTTGAAGTAGTCTTTGGTGAAATCCCTCTGGCTAAGGGCTCACGCAGCAGTGAGCTTCTCTCTCTCTCTCTCTCTCTCTCTGGCAGCTACTGCCAGTCACATGATCCTTATCTACCTTGCTGGCTCTCAGGTGTCAGCTAAAGAGTTCTGATTTCCTAACTTCTACCTGAGTTAACCCTTATGAGTGCTGGATGAAGCACTCAGACATATGTCTCCCAGGCGTAACTGATAGGAGTTGACTTCACTCTGTCACATACCTCCCCTGTTTGTGTGTGGCTAGTGTCCCACACGGCTGAAGCCCGACCCTCCACTCCTTCCCTTGACAAAAAATCAGCATTTCCATTGTCCTTTCCAGGTCTATGCTAAATATCAAAAGAGAAGGGTTGGAGGGCAATATACCACCTAGTCAACCTTGGATTTGTGTCCTTCATGGTGTTTAACCACTTCAAGGGCGCATGGTTAGTGACCAGGGTGAAGTGTACTCCGGCGACATAATGTCTCTAGGCCTCAATTGCCCATTTTACAGCGAGGCACTCCTTTTCAATGATGGAATACCTCACATCCCTTGGGAACAGCTTCCGGCTGATGAACAGTATGGGGTGTTCAACACCATCAAATTGCTGGGACAGCACTGCTCCCAGTCCTACCTCTGAGGCATCCGTCTGGATGATGAAGGGCTCTTTAAAATCTGGGCTCCGAAGAGCGGGGCCCTCTGACAGGCACTTTTTTAGCATGTCAAAGGCGTCTTGGCACTCCCAAGACCATTTAACTTGGGTCGGGGCACTCTTTTTTGTCAGATCTGTTAGGGGTGCAGATATTTCTGAAAAATTGGGGATAAACCACCGGTAATACCTGCTAACCCCAAAAGGGAGCGGACCTGTGTCTGTCTGTGGGGTGGGGACTTCCTTTATGGCGGCTACCTTGCTAGCTAATAGCCTTACTATCCCTCCCCCAACAGCATAGCCCAAGTACTTTGTAGTGGATTTACCCAGGGCACATTTTTTTGGATTTGCAGTGAGCCCTGCTTCTCTTAAGGACGTTAGGACTGCCCTTAACCTTTTTATATGAGACTGCCAGTGTCTGCTATAGATGACAATGTCATCCAAGTAGGCCGCGGCATATGCCCTATGGGGTCGAAGTACCTTGTCCATTAACATTTGGAACGTGCCTGGAGCCCCATGTAACCCAAATGGCATAGTGACGAATTGGTATAAACCGAGAGGGGTGGCGAAGGCAGTTTTGCATTTGGATTCTTCCGCTAGAGGTATCTGCCAATATCCTTTCGTGAGATCTAGGGTGGAGATATACTCTGCTTTACCAAGCGAATCAAGCAATTCATCCACCCTAGGCATTGGATATGCATCAAATCTGGATACAGCATTTACCTTTCGCAGATCCACGCAAAACCTCACCTTCCCATCTGGTTTAGGGACCAACATGATAGGGCTACACCATTCGCTGTGGGACTCCTCGATCACGCCCAATTCCAACATGTCTATTATCTCCCTCTCTACCAGGTCTTTTCGGCCCTCTGGCAATCTATAGGGACGGGACCGTACTTTTACGCCAGGTTCTGTCTCAATCCTATGGGACACTAAATCAGTCTGCCCTGGCAGCTCAGAAAAAACATCTGGGAACTGGTCACATACATCAAGTAGGTCTGACCTTTATTCCGTTGTTAACTGCTCTCCCATGGGAATCTGATGGTCAGTGTACATACTACCCTTTGGAAGCTTTGGACCCAAATCCGTCTCTCCTTCCCGAGGGTGAATGAACAGCGATCTCATCGTTTTCCAGGGTTTCAGGAGGTTCACGTGGTAGATTTGTTTACCCTTCCTGGACCCTGGTTGAGAGATCTCATAGTTCACCTCCCCGGTGCGGCGGAGAACTTGGAAAGGACCCTGCCACTTCGCAAGGAGTTTACTCTCTGATGTCGGTAGTAGTAGCATCACTTGGTCCCCAGGTTGGAAGACCCTCAAGCGAGCATTTTGGTTGTACTGCCTCTCTTGAGGTTCTTGAGCAGATTTGAGGTTTTCCTTCGCAAACCGACCTATCATGTCTAGGCGGTTTCTAAGGTCTATGACATACTGAAGGGTATTCTTGGAGGGGGAGGGCTCCTCCTCCCAGGATTCCTTCAGTAGGTCGAGAATACCCCGAGGTTGGCATCCATATAGGAGCTCAAACGGGGAGAAGCCTGTGGATGATTGGGGAACTTCTCGTAAGGCAAACAACAGGAAAGGGAGAAGTTCATCCCAAGCTCGCTTTTCAGTGTCCACAAACTTCCTAAGCATAGTTTTTAAAGTACGGTTAAACCTCTCTACCAATCCATCAGTCTGAGGATGGTAGACCGAGGTCCGGACGGATTTTACCTCCAATAACTTCAGGACATCCTGCATTAACTTTGCCATGAAATTTGTTCCCTGGTCAGTTAACATTACTTGGGGAAGTCCTACCCTAGAAAACAGTTCTAACAGCCTGTGAGCAACCTGTTTAGCAGTGGCTGATCTCAGAGGGAAGGCCTCAGGATACCTGGTGGCATAATCAACAACAACGAGTATAAATTTATGTCCCTTCGCAGAGGGTTCTAAAGGTCCGACCAGATCTACCCCAATTCTCTCTAATGGGACGGCTACCAAGGGCAGAGGAACCAAAGGAGCCGGCTTCTGTCCTTTTTGGCTAGTTAACTGGCATTCAGGACATGTCTCACATAGTTTCATGATGTAACCATGTATGCCTGGCCAGTAAAACCGGGACGAGATGCGGTCCGTGGTCTTATCTCTGCCCAAATGACCACCCCATGGGAGAGTATGGGCTAGGGTAAACACTGTTTTAATCAACCCTTTATGGACTAGCATCTGTCGAATGACCTCCCCTGTTTGTGTAACCTTATTCACACGATATAGTATGTCATTCAACAGTTCAAAATGTGGAAACACTTTTACACCTTGTTCATCTATTATCTTGTTGTTGACCTGTACCACCTTCTCATATTGTCTAGCCCGAGCTGGGTCCTCCCTCTGCCTCTGACGGAAGTCAGGAAGATCCAGGTCTGGCAACACTCCCGTATCTATATGTTCCCCACCCTGGTCATCCCCGGCCATGACCTGCAGTCCTTTGGGCTGACTAATGTTACCAAAAGTCCCAGCCTTTCTTAACCAGTCCTCTTTTTCCGCACGTCTCTGTTTACGTGTCTTTGGGACATGGTGTCTACGGAGGGAAATCTCTGGGGAAAAAGGGAACAAGTCTCCGGGCTTCTCCGGTACCAGAGAAGTAGGCTCCGTAGGAGTAGGGGCCAACAATGTTTTGAGGTAGGGCCAGTCTCGGCCAAATAGAACAGGAGCAGGTAGCCAGGGAGCAACTCCCACTAGTAGGCTAGCCTCTTGATCCTGGATACGCAGTGTAACGTTCGCCGTCGGGTATCTCTTTGTATCCCCATGGATACACTCGATATTCCAAGGAGAGTCATAAGATAGTCTATTGCTTGGAATTAGGCCCTCTAGGATCAGGGTTTTTACAGAGCCCGAGTCCAGCATGGCGTTTACTTTTGTCTCCTCCAGAGATGCTGGGACTAACCACGGATTGTGGTCCCCTCGGAGACAAGCTGTGGCAGTGGTTCTGCCATATGAACAGTCCATTTCCTCATCTCCTGAGTCCGCAAACTCGGTCGTCCGCGGAAGCTCTCGACGGGGCTCGGTGTTTGGACCTCTCCGCTGTTGGATGGGGTCCTCCCTTCTGGTTGGTGGGGTTATCCTCTCCACCGGGTGGGTGACAGAAGTCCAGGTTCTTGGGGAATACTGTGGGTGGCGGCCTCCCTTGAGTGATCCAGTGGCCTCGGACCCCGGATGGGCGTCTCTGCGGGAGTTTGTACCAGGAACCCTCCGAGATGGGAAAGGGTCTTCCGATCGGGTTGACTGGATCTCCCGAGCTGGCGGGTTGTAGACCCCTCGATTGTCTGCTCTCCTGCCTCTAGTATCACCGGAAGCAACTGGTGTTTGCACCGGCCGTTCCCAGCTATCCTGTTGGGTGTCGTCGCCCAGGAAGTTTTCAACCAAGCAGACCGCTGAATCCAGGGAAAATGCAGCGTGTCTTTTTACCCAGGAGCGGGAGGAGGGGGGCAGTATCTGTATGAACTGCTCGAGCACAAACTGTTCAAGGATCTCTGCTTTGTCATGTTTTTCCGGTTGTATCCACCTGGCACATAAGTCTACTAAGCGGTGGGCTACGACCCGGGGTCTGTCTCGGTTTGTATATTTGACTGTCCGGAACCGCTGTCGGTAGGTCTCTGGCGTGAGGCCTAGGCGATCCAGAATAGCAGCCTTTAGTTTCTGATAGTCCATGGCCTCGTCCGCTGGAAGAGCCTGGTTGGCTGCCTGAGCTTCCCCTATGAGGAGTGGAGCCAGAGTCATTACCCAGCGATCAACTGTCCAGCCGTGGGCCGTGGCTACCCTTTCAAAAGTGAGGAGAAATGCCTCTGGGTCTTCGTTTGGCTTCATTTTAGACAGCATCACCGGTGGGTTATTGGAATCCCTGGTCTGCCTGGGGTTGGGCCTTTGACCAGCAGTTGGAGTAGCTTTTCCTCTCGCCGGGCTTGTCGCTCATCTTGCTGGGCTTGTCGCTCTGCTTGCTTCTCTGCTAGCTGGAGCTGTTGCTCAATGAGCTGAGAAAATAATGTCTCCATTTTTTTTTTGTGTGGTCCTTCAGATACAGGGGTCGACTGACATCTCACTTCTGACACCACCTGTGGCAGGATGGCCTGTAGCCGAGGTCAGGGAACAGTCCACACGTATAGTTTCAGGATAAATAAAAACGTTCAGTGGCTTTATTTCTCCACAGTAACATAACATGCGGGTACACTGTCCTTTTAATAAAATAATTCCTGCTCCACTTTGGGAGAAAAACTGACTAATAACACAGCAGACCTATCTAGCAGGCTGGCTGGCTAAACCAGAACCAAACCATAAGGGTACTTTAAGCAGTCAGTAAACAAATGAATAATCCTTACTTTAGTTGAAGTAGTCTTTGGTGAAATCCCTCTGGCTAAGGGCTCACGCATCAGTGTGCTTCTCTCTCTCTCTCTGGCAGCTACTGCCAGTCACACGATCCTTATCAACCTTGCTGGCTCTCAGGTATCAGCTAAAGAGTTCTGATTTCCTAACTTCCACCTGAGTTAACCCTTATGAGGGCTGGATGAAGCACTCAGACATATGTCTCCCAGGCGTAACTGATAGGAGTTGACTTCACTCTGTCACAGGGAGGAAATGGACAAGAAGAGGAAGGCGTTTAAATTCTTTAAGTCAGAAGGGACAGAGACATCGTATCAGAATTATAAGGAATGTAACAAAAGTTGCAAAAGGGCAATCAAATTAGCAAAAATGGATAATGAAAAAAGGATTGCAATAGAAAGTAAGGTCAACCTAAAAAATTGTTTAAGTACCTTAATAACAAAAAAATGAGAAAAGAAAATATAGGACCCTTTCAGTGTGAGATGGGTAGGCAGATTATTGGAGATAAGGAAAAAGCTGAGGTATTAAACAAATTCTTTGCCTCTGTGTTTACCAGGGAAGAATCAAGTTCAATAGTAGTGTCGCAGGAGGAAGCCACAACCTCCATATTAATGAACAATTGGTTAACTGAGGAAGAAGTTTATAAGAGACTTGAAAAAATTAAAGTTAATAAGGCACCTGGCCCCGATGGCATACATCCAAGAGTTCTCAAGGAGTTAAGCTCAGTAATAGCAAAACCATTATATTTAATATTCAAGGACTCCATTTCCACAGGCTCAGTACCACAAGATTGGCGTAAAGCAGATGTGGTGCCTATATTTAAAAAGGGAGCTAGATCACAACCGGGAAATTACAGACCTGTAAGCCTGACTTCAATAGTAGGGAAACTACTTGAAGGTTTAATACGGGATAATATTCAGGAATACCTAATGGAAAACAAAATTATTAGTAATAGTCAGCATGGATTTATAAAGGATAGATCTTGCCAAACTAACCTTATTTGTTTCTTTGAGGAGGTAAGTAGGAATTTAGACCAGGGTAATGCAGTTGATGTGGTCTACTTACAGTACATTTTGCAAAGGCTTTTGATACGGTTTCACACAAGAGGTTGGTGTACAAAATAAAGAAAGTTGGACTCAGTAATATTATATGCACCTGGATTGAAAACTGGTTAAAGGACAGACAACTGAGGGTTGTCATAAATGGAACTTTTTCAGGTTGGGCTAAAGTCGTGAGTGGAGTACCTCAGGGATCGGTACTGGGACCCCTGCTTTTTAACTTGTTTATTAATGACCTTGAGGATCGAGAGCAAAGTCTCCATCTTTGCTGATGATACTAAATTGTGTAAGGTGATAGAATCAGAGCAGGATGTAATTTCTCTTCAGAAGGACTTGGAGAGACTGGAAACGTGGGCAGGTAAATGGCAGATGAGGTTTAATACAGATAAATGTAAGGTTATGCATTTGGGATACACGAATAAAAATGTGACTTACAAATTAAATGGAGATATATTGGGAGAATCCTTGATGGAGAAGGATTTAGGAGTGCTTGTAGACAGCAGGCTTAGCAATAGTGCCCAATGTCATGCAGTAGCTGCAAAGGCAAACAAGATCTTATCTTGCATCAAACGGGCAATGGATGGAAGGGAAGTAAACATAATTATGCCCCTTTACAAAGCATTAGTAAGACCACACCTTTAATATGGAGTACAATTTTGGGCGCCAATCCTAAGAAAAGACATTATGGAACTAGAGAGAGTGCAGAGAAGAGCCACCAAATTAATAAAGGGGATGGACATTTTAACTTATTAGGAGAGGCTAGCTAAATTAGATTTATTTACATTAGAAAAGAGGCGTCTAAGAGGGGATATGATAACTCTATACAAATATATTCAGGGACAATACAAGGAGCTTTCTAAAGAACTATTCATCCCACGGGCAGTACAAAGGACTCGGGCCATCCCTTAAGGTTGGAGGAAAGGAAATTTCACCAGCAACAAAGGAAAGGGTTCTTTACAGTAAGGGCAGTTAAAATGTGGAATTCATTACCCATGGAGACTGTGATGGCAGATACAATAGATTTGTTCAAAAAAAGGTTGGACATCTTTTTAGATGGGAAAGGTATACAGGGATATACCAAATAAGTATACCAGGGAAGGATGTTGATCCAGGAATTAATCCGATTGCCAATTCTTGGAATCAGGAAGGAATTAATTTTTCCCCTTAATGGGGTTTTTTGTTTGCCTTCCTCTGGATCAATAAGTATAGATATAGGATAAAGTATCTGTTGTCTAAATTTAGCATAGGTTGAACTTGATGGACGGAAGTCTTTTTTCAACCTCATCAACTATGTAACTATGTAACTATCTCTAGTCTCCCTACCCTCTGCGGATTCTGCCATAGGTGATAGGAACAATACAGATAGAAACAAAAATTCACCAGGCGCTCCCGCAGGTATATAAATCAAAATACTCAAATGCAGTAATAAACTCAAAATAAATAAAAATAAATAAAGCTTTATACAAACGATGAATGAACTGCAGCTCAACCTTCACCGGATCCTCCTAGTAGATCCTTGGGGTATGCTGGAAGTTGAGAAAAGTCAGGGAGCGCGATTCACCAGCGAACACATGAAAAATAAAACATAACAGACAAACAATAGTGCAACTCTGTGTAGAAAAGCGGATCAGCAGGACCCGTGGCTCACTAAGATATAAATATATAACACAAAGTAATCACAAAATAAAAAGTTACTCCAAGGCAAATCTGCCCATATTAAGCGACAGAAACAGTTCCAAGATTGAAACGGATGGTGTAATGGGTATACAAGATCCGCAGCAGCGGTAGGCAGTAAAAACTTACAAGAAAGCCTTTTAAAAAAGGCATGTACAGGACAGGCAGTGTTCTGGCAGAGGGGATGCACCAAAGTGTGACGTCGCAATACCATGGTGAACGCTGCGCTCGGCGTATCCTCCGGTCAGCGCGTCACAGTACTTCCGGGTTCAGGCCCTCCAGACAAGAGTTACACGTGACCACTCTTGTCCTCAGATGCTGCAACAGCCAATACGGCAGGGTGGTCTTCTCTCTACACGTGGCAACTTCCGCGTTTCACACAGAGCTTCATCAGGAGGGCAAGATCACCTGGTATTGGCGGTCAGTCTCAAGTAGCCCCAACCGTCCAATCCGTGGGCTTTTCTTATAATGCACTCAGACATATTGATCCAGTCATCCAATAAAATGCATCGTTACAAACCATAAATAGAGAGGTATATATAATAATAAAAAAATATATATAACTTTAATCATACATCAAAAAAACTCCTCCTAACTTTAATCATACATCAAAAAAACTCCTCCTAATATGTATAATACCTAGAAAAAATGAATAAAATAAATAAATAAATATATAAAACACTCAATGTAATACTAGCAGACAGTGAGTGGGGCAAAAAATACTTCCCATACAGGGAAAAGGCCAGGAGGAGGGGCAACAGTACAGAAAACCATATGCCATTAGATAAAAAATCTGTCCATATAAGGCAGTTAAAAAATGAATAAATTAAATGACATATACTTTGTTTCAGATGTATGAATACACCTTAAAAACACCTTAAAAAGTATAAAAATACAGCATGACAAGGTCTTGCATACAGAATGAGGTGGAGATAAAAAGTCATAAAAAGGCGGCAATGTCTATATCAATGTTTAGGCCGTGAGGCTCGAGGGTCTTCAATTTGAAAATCCAAAAACTTTCTCTTTGGATAAGTTTTCTGTCTCTATTCCCCCTTCCCCCTCCAATGTGGATCAATGCTTTCAATGGCCCTATATTTTAATCCCACTGGATTCGCATTGTGTACTTTTAAGAAGTGTTTTGATACACTGTGTGTTGTTAATTTTTTCCTAATGTTCCCTAGATGCTCTATGATACGAACTTTTAGGGGTCTTGTGGTTTTTCCTATGTATTGGAGGCCACACAGGCACTCCAATAGATAAACAACAAAACTAGTTGTACATGTTGCGAATGTATTCATTTTAAAACATTCCCCAGTTGAGTGAGATTTAAAATCTATTTTCTCTAAAAGGGCTGAATTGCAGGCCTTGCACGAGGTGCACTTAAAAAAACCTTTAGGTTTCTTCAGCCATCCCTCCTGTGTCTTTTTCTTAAAGGCACTGGGGGCTAGTTTGTTTTTAAGGCTAGGTGCCTTTTTAAAAATTACTTTAGGCCTATCACTAAGTGTTACTCCTAGGATAGGATCTTCTTTCAGAATATGCCAATTTTTACCAATAATGTTTTTAATCTCTATTGCCTTTCTATTGTATCTGGTAATAAATGCAATCTGATAATCAGTGGTGCCTGTCCTTTTTTGTTTTTGGTCGTAACAGAGACTCTCGATCAATGAGATGCGTTCTCTCTACTGCTTGAATTACCACTTTAGGGTCATAGTTCCTCTCATGAAATTTCTTCTCCAGGATCTGTGTTTGAATTTGATAGTCACTGTTTTGACTATAATTCCTTTTTATCCTTTTCAATTGACCAAATGGGATATTACGGACCCACTGTGGATGATGGCAGATAGATTTTAAAATATAATTATTGGCATCAACTGTTTTAAAAAAGATCCTAGTATTAATCCTGTTATTCTCAATGAAAATGACCAAGTCTAAAAATTCTACCTCCCTCTCGCTGAACTTACTAGTAAAGCGGAGGTTTTTTTTTTTTGGTTTTTTTTCAACTTTCTTTTTATTATTTTCAAGTATAAATCATACGAACACATTACATTGTGTTGTCCTGGTGGACAGACTCAACATCAGACATACAACATTTAACAGACAGAGGGAAGGGAAGATGACAGGACATAGACAAGTAGAGGGATAAGGGGAGGTGAGAGGGGGAGGGGGGGAGGTGAGAGGGGGAGGGGGGGAGGTGAGAGGGGGAGGGGGGGAGGTGAGAGGGGGAGGGGGGGAGGTGAGAGGGGGAGGGGGGGAGTTGAGGAGGCGCTCCCATTGGCTTCCTGGATCTCTTCTGTCGGACGGACACCACCTGCCCTTGTTATTGTAGTTCTCCCACTTATTGAGGTTTTAGAGGCGTCAGCTTAGACCTAGCTCCCTATAGGGGGTGGGGCCTACCGTTAGTCCTATGAATCTGTTCTGTCGTCTTGTCTGTGCATCCAAGGAGAACTCATTTTGTCCTATTAAAGCCAGATAGTGGCATTACTCAGCCCCGGGATATCCGTCTGGGCTAGCCAATACAGCCAGACTTTTTCAAATTTTTCGCCAGTATCGTTAACCAGACTCGTTAACTTTTCCATCTGGCATACAAACCAAATTCGATTTCTAATTTTGTCTATTGATGGAATTGCGTTCTGGTTCCACAATGCTGCGGTCTCGCACCGCATAGCTGTTGCAAAATGTGCTATTAATTTGTTCCCCGTTCTTGAGACTTCATCGGTGGGTCTGCCTAGGAGGAACAGCCACGGGTCTAGCTGAATTTGGAGGCCCAAGATCCTCTGTAGCCAATCTCGAATCTGTTGCCAAACTGGCATAAGCTTTGGGCAGGACCACAGCATGTGTACCAGATCCCCCTGTTCCCCGCACTGCAGTGGGCAGAGCGGGGAAGCGCCTTTAATAAATTTAGCTAATCTGACTGGGGTGAGATACCACCTCAACAATACCTTATATGAGTTCTCCTTCAATGTCATGCAGATGGAGCTGCTGGCGGCCGCCTTGAAGATTTCCGTCCAGTCCTCGTCCTCTAGTGTTTCCTGTAGGTCTGATTCCCATAAACTCATGAATCTGGGTCTAGTAATGTCGTCCTTATCAGTACCGACCACCTGTCTGTATAGAGTGGAGATCAGTCCCCGTGTGTCAGTTCCCCGCACACAGAGCCTTTCAAAATTCGTTAAGGGTGGTCTCGCCGTGTGTTTGTTGTAAAATGCCCGGACCTGGAGGTATTTAATAAATTCTGTGTTAGGAATGTCTGTTTCTGACTTCAATTGATCAAATGATTTGATGGTGTTGCTGCCCTCCAGGTCCTTTAATCTGTGAACCCCCCATTGTCGCCAGATCTGGAAATTCTTCACCTCTAGTCCAGGAGCAAAATCCGGATTACTATATAAAGGGGCCATTAGTGTGTGTTCAGAGGTCAATGAGTAGCTATATTTGGACACCTCCCCGACCGAGAGCGAGTTGACCACCGATGCCAAAGGGTCTTTTATAGCCTTAATTTTTTGTTTGGGGTACCAGATGAGGTCTCTGAGCTCTAATGGGGCGCACAACTCCCTCTCCAGAGACACCCACCGGCGCAGCTCCGGGTCCCCATGCCACTGCGTAATTTGGCACAACTGAGCTGCTTTATAATAGGACAACAAGCATGGCACTGCCAGACGCCCCGCCTCCTTGGGTTTCTGCATAATTGCTGCTTTGATCCGTGGTGTTTTGCCTTTCCAAATAAATGATGTTATTGAATTTTGTAAGTCCTTAATCTCAGATCTTACTACTGGTATCGGGAGAGTTTGAAACAAGTACAGTATTCTGGGGAGAATGTTCATCTTAACACTGTAAATTCTGCCTAGCCATGAGATACCATATGCTGACCAGTCCCGTAGTTCCTTTTTTAGGGTCTTTACCAGACTGGGATAATTTGCTTGGTATAGGGATGTTATCTGTTTTGTGACATTCACCCCTAGGTATTTGATGGACCTGGGCTGCCATTTAAACTCAAAATTGAGTTCTAATAGTTTTTGCATGTCCCCGGGGATGTTCAAGCTCATCGCCTCCGTCTTTGATTGGTTTATCTTGAAACCTGAGAGCTGGGTGAACCGCCCCAGGAGCGCAAATAGGTTGGGGAGAGAGGTGAGCGGTTTGGTGATTGTCAAGATAATGTCATCAGCGTATAGTGCTAATTTGTGCTCCTGTGAGTTAATTTGGACCCCAGTTATGTCCCTGTTACTGCGTATATGTGACGCAAGCGGTTCGATGCATAGGGCAAAGAGCAGGGGCGAGATCGGGCACCCCTGCCTCGTCCCACTTTTGATTGTAAACAACTCGGAGGGGAAGCCCTGATGAAGGACCCTCGCTGCAGGAGATGTGTATAATGCTTTTATTGCCCTCAGAATCTTTTCCCCGAAACCATATGCCCCAAGCGTGGTCTCCAGGTAT
Source organism: Ascaphus truei (assembly GCF_040206685.1). Taxonomy (NCBI): domain Eukaryota; kingdom Metazoa; phylum Chordata; class Amphibia; order Anura; family Ascaphidae; genus Ascaphus; species Ascaphus truei. The sequence continues at coordinate 4,916,863 of NC_134498.1, forward strand.
GGCCAGTCTATCCTGTCAAAGGCTTTCTCCGCATCCAGGCTTAACACCAAACTCCGAACCTTGTTGGCATTGACAAAGTCAATTATATCTATTACCCTTCTGGTATTATCGGCCGCCTGTCTATCTCTAATATCTCTAATAAAGCCAACCTGGTCCGGATGGATCAGCCTAGGCAGGATAACACTTAAACGATTGGCCAGTAATTTAGAGTAAATTTTAACATCCGAATTTATCAACGATATCGGCCTGTAACTTTGGCAATTTGTGGGATCTTTGTCCTTCTTATGAATCAAGGAGATTGACGCCTGGAGCATCTGGGCCGGGAAAGGCTCTCCCGCTAGGACCCCGTTAAATAACCTAAGCATGTGTGGGGCTAGTAATCCAATGAATTTTTTATAATATAAATTAGAAAACCCGTGTGGGCCCAGGGCCTTGGAAGATTTCAAGCTTTTGACTACTGCTGTCAGTTCTTCCCGCGTGAAATCACTCTGTATCGCCTCTCGCTCCAACTTGCCCAACTACGGCAGAGTAGCCTATGTGAGGAATTCCTGCAGTCTGCGCCTTGTATTTACATTGTGGACCACACTCTCCCCATTATACAACTGTGCATAATATTGTTTAAACTCTTCCACTATAATTTTAGGGTTAGAGGATGTCTCCCCTGCTTTTGTTCGAATTGATTGTATATTGTAATTTGGCTGCCTATTACGGAGTCGGTTGGCTAACATTGTGTCCGGCTTGTTGGCTTTCTCATAAAATTTTCTATGTGTCCAACTCAAGTCTTTCTCGGCCCTGGAGGTGAGGAGGAGGTTAAGCTCAGTCCTTACATCCTTCAGCTCCTTTAGGGTATCTCCTCTGCCCGATCGGCTATGTAGTGCAGAGAGCTCATGTAACCTCTTATATAGCTGTGTAAATTTGGCATCCCTCAGTTTTTTCTGTCTTGCTGCTATGCTAATTAGCACTCCCCTCATTGTGGCTTTGTGAGCCTCCCACAGGGTTGTGTGGGACTCCACACTGCCTAGATTAGTCTGGAAAAACTGCCTGATCTCTTCTTTAACCTTTTTCTCTAATTCTGGTATCTTAATCAGTGACTCATTTAGTTTCCAGTTTGCTCCCGGGCTAATAGGCCTAATCTGTGTGCATCTCAGCTCTATTGATGCATGGTCCGACCACGTAATGTCGTGTATTTTGGAATCGGATATCTGTGGGACCATTCCACTAGACACAAAAAAGTGGTCAATCCTGCTGTAACTGTCGTGAGGGTGTGAGTAGAACGTATAGCTCCGCTCCCCGGGGTGCTGTTCCCTCCATATATCTACCAGGCTCCCCTGCTTGAGGCCCTCCAGCAGTGGCCCATTCCCTGTGTGTCTAGGCTTTTGCTGCTGCGGTGATCTATCTACCCTGGGGTCTATTGTTTTGTTGAAATCCCCTGCTAGGATTATATTTCCCACGGCACATCTTTGCAATACCTGGAAAAACTCCTCAAAGAACTTCGGATCGTTTTCGCAGGGTGTGTATATGCAAGCTAGGGTTACTCTGCATTGTTGTAGGAGTCCTACTAAGAAAAGATATCTCTCTTTGCTGTCCCTTTTTGTTTTCTCTAGTTGGAAGGGGGATTTATTATTGAATATTATGGCTACTCCTTTCTTTTTTTCTTTAGCGGAGGCCAGGAAAAACTGCCTATAACTTTTATCCAAGAACCTGGGGCTGCTGTGAATACTGAAGTGGGTCTCCTGGAGAAAGATCACGTCTGCCCCTCTGCGTCTGAATTCGGAGAAGGCTACCTTACGCATCTTTGGGCTATTGAACCCTTTAACGTTTTGGGAGATAAGTGTTACTGCCATTTTTGTATGTAGTGTGGGTAGCTTTGTCGAATGTGGTGCAGGTGCTTACCCTGGGGGAGCATCCCTCGCAGGTGGCGTCGTCCATGATGGCGTCTTGTACTGGGGATCGTCTCCTCTCTTCGGGGGTCCGGAACATGGACGGGGAAAGACATGAGGGAAAGTCAAGGGAAACAACAAACAAATAAACACACAAACAGTACCCTGGTGGTCCCCGAGGGCCCCAGGGTAAATGCCCAGAAGTAAATCCTTCCCTCTGGACCCTCCTCCCTCCCTGTCCAGCACCATAAGTCCCTCCTGCGCACCATGGGATTCCGGGACTTTAACAGGGGCATGGGCTGGGCCCAACTCCCTGTCGTGGAAGCACATGCCTGTGGGCAGGGTTGGTGACAGACTCCCGACCACCCGCCGGCTACTGCTAAACATCCTCGCGCAGCCACCTCCTCCCCCAACTGGGTCTAACTTCAGGCGACCCTTAAAACCCTTAACCTACATGTCTAGTTGTATCTATTAGTATCCAAGCCTAACTGCCGTGTTCTGGCCTGTTTGTAAAGTCTAACTGGGGACGCACGGAGCCGAACCCCCCCTGCACCCCCTTCTATTCTGCTTGTGGCCCCCCCTGCTTCCTCCACTGGCCTGTCCTCTCCCTTGCTTACATCTGCCTAGGTGGCCGCTGGATTCCCTCTTCCTGCCTTGTGTACTAGGCCTCCATCTCCTTCCACCCTCCTCCCCCCTGCCTCCTGGGTATCTCTCACTTTTGTCGCGCTCTTCACCCACTGCTCTGGGGCTGCTCTGGTGTGACAGCCTTCTCTGCCCGGCTCTCCTTCACACTGATTAGCCGTCTTCCCTCAGTGTCCTCTGGGCGGCCGTACCTCCGCCGGGGGGAGCTGGGACCCAACTCATGACGCACTTCCGGTGGGACAGCCTCTCCGCCGGAACTCCGCGGCGCCGCCGGAACCTGTCAGGTGACGCGGCAGTGGGTCGGCAGATGGGGGCCAGACGAGGGCGGAGACGGTCGCAGCCGGGGGCGGGCGCACTCTGCTTACCAGACTGCCCCGCCAAAACAGCCGCCGCCATGATGCTTGCCGCGCTGAGAGCTGGGACCCGACTCGTGCGCACTTCCGGTGGGACAGCCTCTCCGCCAGGTATCCGGACCTCCGCGGTGCCGCCGGAACCTGTCAGGTGACGCAGCAGTGGGTTGGCAGATGGGGTCCGGACGAGGGCGGAGACAGTCGCAGCCGGAGGCGGGCGCACTCTGATTACCAGTCTGTCCCGCCAAAACAGCCGCCGCCATGATACTTGCCGCGCTTTCTCCCCTTCTTTGCCAGGTAAGACTAGTAACGCCATTTTGGGGGGTTTTCTTCGCCATTGCAGGGTTTGGTGCAGGTGGGCATATTCACTCCCTCTGGTCTCCTTGGGCACCTTCTGAGGTCGAGGTGGGCCTTAGAACAGCGTTCATAAGTGGGGGTACTAGTAGCAACTTAACATGGAACTTATATAACTTGAACTGTGATTTTCGGCGTCTTGTATGATGTTACTAAGCGTCTGTGTCCGCTCTGTCTTTGCGCCGCTCTGCTGTTTTGGGCACTTTTTCCCATTCAGCCGGGCGCGGGGGACGCGCCTCCGGGGTCCCCGGGCCTGTGGTTGCAGCTGTTATGCCCAGCTTTTTGAGGAAAGCGGCCCCCTCTGAGTGGTGTTTAATGGTGTGGGAGCGGCCGTTTCTTATCACCACCAGGGCAAAAGGGAAAGCCCAGCGATAGCGGACGTCTGCGTCTCGTAGGGCTCTTGTGATGGGGAATAGCGCCCTCCGCCTCGCCAGGGTAAGAGGGGAGAGATCCTGGAAAATTGCCATGGTGATTCCCTCATAGGTTACCGCCGGCGTAGCCCGTGTAATCTTACAGATCTCCTCCTTTGTTCTGTAATGGTGCAGGCGGAGGATCACGTCCCGGGGAGGGTTGTTGGGCATTGGGCGCGAACGCAGGGCGCGATGGCAGCGATCCATTGTTAGCTCAGCCTCCGTTTTGCCTGGCAATATGCTGCTCATCCACCTATTGAGCAGGGCCTCGGTATCTAGGATCTCCTCAGGTATCCCCCGTATGTGCAGGTTATTGCGCCTGTCGCGATTCTCGCTGTCCTCTTGCCTGTCCTCGAGCTCCGCTACTCTGCGCTCCAGGTCCCCCATCCGTGTATTTGTTTCCCGATGGCACCGGGAGCTTTCCTCCATTTTTTCTTCAAGCTCGTTCGTGCGGGTGCCTATCTGTAGTATATCTTTGCGGAGACTCTCCACTTCCCCCCTGAAGAACGACTTTAAATCTGATAGCAACCGAGCTATTTCTTTCTTTATTATCCCTGTCTGTTCTGTCCCCTCCATCTCTGGTGCCGAGTCTGAGTCTGTGCCTGCAGGGTTCTCCTCTGGCCTTGCTTTGCTTCCCCCTGTGAAGTATGATCGCACGTCCGTTTTTCATTTATTTTTCTGCCTTGTTGTGGCCATAATTCCTCAAAAGGGATATGTGACTGTTCCGCAGAGGTTCACACCCGTGGTGCTATTCTTGAAGCTAGGGTAACTGCGCCGAGAATGTCTTTTATTAGCTAATTTGTGCCGGTGGGTATTGGAGCTGCTGCACTACACTTCCATCCACATACCCGTAGCCACGCCCCTCTCAGTAAAGCGGAGGTTTAAGGTATTGGCATTCAAAAAGTCTAAAAATAATAAAAGGTCTGTCTCAGTGCCCTTCCAAATAAAAAAGATATCATCTATATATCTACGCCAGAGGACCAGGCCCGCGCCAAACGGGTTCTGGGACCAAACACATTGTGACTCCCAGACACCCATAAACAAATTCGCGTAGCTTGGTGCGAACCTGGCCCCCATGGCGGTGCCGCACTTCTGTAAATAAAAATCTCCATTGAAAGAAAAATAGTTATGCTTGAGAATAAAAGCTATGCTGGCTAATAAAATTCAACTTGTTCTGTTTTTAATAGAGGATCATCCAATAAAACATCCAGTATTGCAGCCATCCCATCAGTGTGGTTAATGGATGTATACAATGATGTAACATTTGATGTCACCAGAATATAACCTTTCTCCCATTCGATAGTGCTTAGAATATCAAGGATCTGCATCGTGTCTTTCAAATATGATCTAATCCCAATGACATATTTGCCAAGAAATGCATCTATATATTCAGATACATTTTCGGTGATAGATCCAATCCCCGAAATAATGGGTCTCCCAGGTGGTTCTTTTAGGTCTTTATGGATTTTTGGGAGAAAATAAAAAACAGGTAATATGGGTTTTGGCCTATTTAAATATCCATATTCATCTTCATTAAGAACACCACTTGTTTTCCCATTATTTAAATGATTAATAAGTTTTTGTAAAAACTTTTTGGTCGGATTGTTTACTAATTTTTCATAAGTCACTTCATCATTTAGAATTCTAGATGCCTCTTTCTCATAGTAACTTTTGTCCATAACGACAACACCCCCTCCCTTGTCTGCTTGTTTAATGATTATACTATCATTATCCATCAACTGTTTCAATGCCTCTCTCTCAACCGGACTTAAGTTATTAAAAAAGGGTCTCCTATCTGTTTGCAGTTTTTCAAAATCTTTAATCAATAAATTATAAAAAGTATCTAGATAAGTACCCTTACTAAAACTCGGGTAAAAATTGGATTTATTTTTTAATTTCGTGTGAATTAAATGCGGACCTTCTTCTATATCATTCAATATTTCACTATGTACGGTGGTGTTGGTATTTCTCTTGGAATGATCTGCCCTGTTTTTTAATAAGAAAAATCTTTTAATTGCTAATTTGCGGAGATATTTATTCGCATCAATAAAAAGTTCGAAGTGACTGGGCCCTAAAGTGGGGACAAAGTTCAAGCCTTTGCTTAGAATCATATTCTGTGCAGGGGTTAAAGCCAGGGAACTAAGATTAAAAACACCACTTAATGGTTTAGTTTTTTTTATCCTTTGCCTCCCTCCTCCTCTCCTTCCTCTAAGTTTCTTTTTCTTTGTGGTTTGGGGGACTGATATTCTCGACCTGTATTGACCAATACCGCAAATCTGTTGGGGTCCTCCCACCTGCTGTGGCTGGGACCCTCCTCTAAAAAATGACGTTCAGACCTTTCCGGTGTCTTTACTCTCCCCTCCATATGGTCCCTTCTGGGACTATGTATGTATCTACTAGATTTACTCCAGGGTCTTCCTTCGTGTCTACTCTCTCTTTCCCTGGGTTCCTCCTCCTTCCTCAGTCTTTCTTTAGATCTAACTGCTGGGTCGGGTGTTCTCCTTGATCTTTCCGAGGATCTAACTCGTGGCTCTGGTGACCTCCTAGATATATCCCTATGGTTCTCTCTATCCTCTTTTATTATCACGGGAGATCTTACTCTGGTGGCAGGGATGATAGAATTCCCTGTAGGGTGTCCTTCCCGGTTCGACTCCCTTGAAGGTGAACTGTTTGTCTTTGGAGACCTAGATGGAGCACGGGCCTCTTGCCTTTTAACCGGTGATACTCGGGGAGCGTAGTCCCGTCTTTCTTTAACAGGGGATCTAGGTGTGGCTCTAGAGCTCCTAAAGGTTTCTGGTCTCGTTCTTGGTTGATATACATTCTGTTCCCACCTTCTATTATTATTCTCTTTGCTGTTTGCTTGCTTCCAATTCCTGTAATTGCCACTCAGATAATCCTCCTCGTCCCTGTCAAACTTAACAGTTTTGGATTCTAAGACATTAAGTTGTAATTTGTCTAATTTTTCTTGCAATTCCTTGTCTAATCTTAAAAAATCCTCTGTATTTTTTAGTGGTTCTATTGCCGCTTCAATCCTATCTACCTCCTTGCTAATTACTACTAGACTTTTTTTGTGGTGTGTCATGATCATTCTTTTTAGCTCAAATGAGCAGTCGTCAAGGGTTTTCTCCCAAGCTTTACTGTAATTCTCATTTTCAAAATCAAAGGTGGGTTTCTTGAAAAGTCTAAGGCCTCTTGGAATCCTTCGTTCGGTCAAATATTTCTCCAAGAAAATTAAGTCCCACCATTTGCGAGTCTCTTTGCACAGTAGCCCTTCTAGTTTGTTAAATTCCTTCTCTAAGAAGTCCTCCTTTAATAATTCTGATTTATGTAAAAGGGTTTCAATATCTCTACTCCTTAGTTTGCGACATGTGAAAACATTTTCAACACTGATAGCTTCTTCAATAATACCCTCAATGAAGGTATCCACACTGTTCAAAACAGGTTTTTGGGAGTGCTTAAAGACAATTATATGACCCAAATTATTGAGAAACCAACCAGAAGAGGGGCAGTTCTCGATTTGGTCATATCAAACAATGTAGAAGTAATAACAAATATTCAAGTCCTGGAACATTTGGGTAACAGTGATCATAACATGGTGTCATTTGAAATAAATGATCAAAAAACAGATTACTTGGGTTCAACAAAGACCTTCAACTTTAGAAAGGCAGATTTTAATAAACTGAGGTCTAATCTAGTAGTAATACAATGGGATGATGTTTTTGCAGGGAAAAAGTAGAAGATAAATGGGCAGTCTTTAAAACATTGTTAGAAAAGCACACTTATCAGTGTATACCCTTGGGTAATAAGTATAAAAGAAATAAGTCAAAACCAATGTGGCTAAATAAACAGGTAGGGGAGGAAATGGACAAGAGGAAGGCAGTTAGATTCTTTAAGACAGGATTGACAGAGACATCATATCAGAATTATAAGGAATGTAACAAAAATTGCAAAAGGGCAATCAAATTAGCAAAAATGGATAATGAAAAAAGGATTGCAATAGAAAGTAAGGTCAACCCTAAAAAATTCTTTAAGTACCTTAATAACAAAAAAACGAGAAAAGAAAATATAGGACCCTTTCAGTGTGAGATGGGTAGGCAGATTATTGGAGATAAGGAAAAAGCTGAGGTATTAAACAAATTCTTTGCCTCTATGTTTACCAGGGAAGAATCAAGTTCAATAGTAGTGTCGCAGGAGGAAGCCACAACCTCCATATTAATGAACAATTGGTTAACTGAGGAAGAAGTTTATAAGCGACTTGAAAAAATTAAAGTTAATAAGGCACCTGGCCCCGATGGCATACATCCAAGAGTTCTCAAGGAGTTAAGCTCAGTAATAGCAAAACCATTATATTTAATATTCAAGGACTCCATTTCCACAGGCTCAGTACCACAAGATTGGCGTAAAGCAGATGTGGTGCCTATATTTAAAAAGGGAGCTAGATCACAACCGGGAAATTACAGACCTGTAAGCCTGACTTCAATAGTAGGGAAACTACTTGAAGGTTTAATACGGGATAATATTCAGGAATACCTAATGGAAAACTAAATAATTAGTAATAGTCAGCATGGATTTATGAAGGATAGATCTTGCCAAACTAACCTTATTTCTTTCTTTGAGGAGGTAAGTAGGAATTTAGATCAGGGTAATGCAGTTGATGTGGTCTACTTAGATTTTGCAAAGGCTTTTGATACGGTTTCACACAAGAGGTTGGTGTACAAAATAAAGAAAGTTGGACTCAGTAATATTATATGCACCTGGATTGAAAACTAGTTAAAGGACAGACAACAGAGGGTTGTCATAAATGGAACTTTTTCAGGTTGGGCTAAAGTCGTGAGTGGAGTACCTCAGGGATCAGTACTGGGACCCCTGCTTTTTAAATTGTTTATTAATGAGCTTGAGGTTGGGATCGAGAGCAAAGTCTCCATCTTTGCTGATGATACTAAATTGTGTAAGGTAATAGAATCAGAGCATGATGTAATTTCTCTTCAGAAGGACTTGGAGAGACTGGAAACGTGGGCAGGCAAATGGCAGATGAGGTTTAATACAGATAAATGTAAGGTTATGCATTTGGGATACACGAATAAAAAGGCGACTTACAAATTAAATGGAGATATATTGGGAGAATCCTTGATGGAGAAGGATTTAGGAGTGCTTGTAGACAGCAGGCTTAGCAATAGTGCCCAATGTCATGCAGTGGCTGCAAAGGCAAACAAGATCTTATCTTGCATCAAACGGGCAATGGATGGAAGGGAAGTAAACATAATTATGCCCCTTTACAAAGCATTAGTAAGACCACACCTTGAATATGGAGTAAAATTTTGGGCGCCAATCCTAAGAAAAGACATTATGGAACTAGAGAGAGTGCAGAGAAGAGCCACCAAATTAATAAAGGGGATGGACATTCTAACTTATGAGGAGAGGCTGGCTAAATTAGATTTATTTACATTAGAAAAGAGGCGTCTAAGAGGGGATATGATAACTCTATACAAATATATTCAGGGACAATACAAGGAGCTTTCAAAAGAACTATTCATCCCACGGGCAGTACAAAGGACTCGGGGCCATCCCTTAAGGTTGGAGGAAAGGAAATTTCAGCAGCAACAAAGGAAAGGGTTCTTTACAGTAAGGGCAGTTAAAATGTTGAATTCATTACACATGGAGACTGTGATGGCAGATACAATAGATTTGTTCAAAAAAAGGTTGGACATCTTTTTAGTTGGGAAAGTTATACAGGGATATACCAAATAAGTATACCAGGGAAGGATGTTGATCCAGGGATTAATCAGATTGCCAATTCTTGGAATCAGGAAGGAATTAGTTTTTCCCCTTAATGGGGGTTTTTGTTTGCCTTCCTCTGGATCAATAAGTATAGATATAGGATAAAGTATCTGTTGTCTAAATTTAGCATAGGTTGAACTTGATGGACGGAAGTCTTTTTTCAACCTCATCAACTATGTAACTATGTAACTATCTCTAGTCTCCCTACCCTCTGCGGATTCTGCCATAGGTGATAGGAACAATACAGATAGAAACAAAAATTCACCAGGCGCTCCCGCAGGTATATAAATCAAAATACTCAAATGCAGTAATAAACTCAAAATAAATAAAAATAAATAAAGCTTTATACAAACGATGAATGAACTGCAGCTCAACCTTCACCGGATCCTCCTAGTAGATCCTTGGGGTATGCTGGAAGTTGAGAAAAGTCAGGGAGCGCGAGTCACCAGCGAACACATGAAAAATAAAACATAACAGACAAACAATAGTGCAACTCTGTGTAGAAAAGCGGATCAGCAGGACCCGTGGCTCACTAAGATATAAATATATAACACAAAGTAATCACAAAATAAAAAGTTACTCCAAGGCAAATCTGCCCATATTAAGCGACAGAAACAGTTCCAAGATTGAAACGGATGGTGTAATGGGTATACAAGATCCGCAGCAGCGGTAGGCAGTAAAGACTTACAAGAAAGCCTTTTAAAAAAGGCATGTACAGGACAGGCAGTGTTCTGGCAGAGGGGATGCACCAAAGTGTGACGTCGCAATACCATGGTGAACGCTGCGCTCGGCGTATCCTCCGGTCAGCGCGTCACAGTACTTCCGGGTTCAGGCCCTCCAGACAAGAGTTACACGTGACCACTCTTGTCCTCAGATGCTGCAACAGCCAATACGGCAGGGTGGTCTTCTCTCTACGCGCGGCAACTTCCGCGTTTCACACAGAGCTTCATCAGGAGGGCGAGATCACCTGGTATTGGCGGTCAGTCTCAAGTAGCCCCAACCGTCCAATCCGTGGGCTTTTCTTATAATGCACTCAGACATATTGATCCAGTCATCCAATAAAATGCATCGTTACAAACCATAAATAGAGAGGTATATATAATAATAAAAAAATATATATAACTTTAATCATACATCAAAAAAACTCCTCCTAATATGTATAATACCTAGAAAAAAATTAAAAAATAAAATAAATAAATATATAAAACACTCAATGTAATACTAGCAGACAATGAGTGGGGCAAAAAATACTTCCTATACAGGGAAAAGGCCAGGAGGAGGGGCAACAGTACAGAAAACTATATGCCATTAGATAAAAAATCTGTCCATATAAGGAGGTTAAAAAATGAATAAATTAAATGACATATATGTAACGGGTATTCCCCCCTGTCTGACCCACCCAATCTCACATTGGCCCGTGTGGTCTAACCGGTCCCCATTACGTGATCGTGTATGGTGGTGCACCTGCAAGTAACAGGACTCCTGAGTCTCCCGCTTGATGTTATTAGGGGATGTCGTCAGGACAGGGTGCGAGTCCAACTTACATCATGTGCAGCGCCTCCACCTCATCAGGATCTGTGCTTCCGCAGGGAGATGGTCCTGGTGAGGAACTCCTTCTCGGTGGTGACTGCCACTGTAGAGTAATCTCACACTCACACAGTGGGGATATCTTTAACAAGGGCATCTTTATTGATGATCTGGAGGTAGTAGACTGCCCCATGCAGCTTTCAGCTCTAGCCGCACATTTCTCCGTGCTGTCCCTTTGCCAGGTACTGCCCTCCCAATTGGAGTGGGATCCCCTCTCCTCGTAGAGAGATCACCCCTGCGCCAGGTCCCTGGACACAGTGAGGCCTAGACAGGCTTGATTTGGATATTCGTGAAACAAGTTACAGCACTAGGGTCACAAAGCTACCCTGCAATCCCTTTCACAGGAGCCAAACACTTTAGCAACAACAACACTAACTTGACAGTGTTGTGCCTTATATACCTCAGGGGGCATGCACATCTCTGATGTCACTATCCAGGGACTCAGAGCATGCAGCCACTCCCATCCATACATAGGGCACCTCACCAGGGTGTGAGGGAAAACCTCCATTACTACTGCTGGCATTCCTGTACTTACCAGGGTTTACTGCCAACAGGGAAGATGTCTGCAGTCCATTATTATGCATGGCTACATATACTTTGTTTCAGATGTATGAATATACCTTAAAAACACCTTAAAAAGTATAAAAATACAGCATGACAAGGTTTTGCATACAGAATGAGGTGGAGATAAAAAGTCATAAAAAGGCGGCAATGTCTATATCAATGTTTAGGCCGTGAGGCTCGAGGGTCTTCAATTTGAAAATCCAAAAACTTTCTCTTTGGATAAGTTTTCTGTCTCTATTCCCCCTTCCCCCTCCAATGTGGATCAACGCTTTCAATGGCCCTATATTTTAATCCCACTGGATTCGCGTCGTGTACTTTTAAGAAGTGTTTTGATACACTGTGTGTTGTTAATTTTTTCCTAATGTTCCCTAGATGCTCTAGGATATGAACTTTTAGGGGTCTTGTGGTTTTTCCTACGTATTGGAGGCCACACGGGCACTCCAATAGATAAACAACAAAACTAGTTGTACATGTTGCGAATGTATTCATTTTAAAACATTCCCCAGTTGAGTGAGATTTAAAATCTATTTTCTCTAAAAGGGCTGAATTGCAGGCCTTGCACGAAGTGCACTTAAAAAAACCTTTAGGTTTCTTCAGCCATCCCTCCTGTGTCTTTTTCTTAAAGGCACTGGGGGCTAGTTTGTTTTTAAGGCTAGGTGCCTTTTTAAAAATTACTTTAGGCCTATCACTAAGTGTTACTCCTAGGATAGGATCTTCTTTCAGAATATGCAAATTTTTACCAATAATGTTTTTAATCTCTATTGCCTTTCTATTGTATCTGGTAATAAATGCAGTCTGATAATCAGTGGTGCCTGTCCTTTTTTGTTTTTGGTCGTAACAGAGACTCTCGATCAATGAGATTCGTTCTCTCTACTGCTTGAATTACCACTTTAGGGTCATAGTTCCTCTAATGAAATTTCTTCTCCAAGATCTGTGTTTGAATTGATAGTCACTGTTTTTACTACAATTCCTTTTTATCCTTTTCAATTGACCAAATGGGATATTACGAACCCCCTGTGGATGATGGCAGCTAGATTTTAAAATATAATTATTGGCATCAACTGTTTTAAAAAAGGTCCTAGTATTAATCCTGTTATTCTCAATGAAAATGACCAAGTCTAAAAATTCTACCTCCCTCTCGCTGGAGGAGCATATAATCTTGTCTGTATACGCCAAGGCGATGAGTGGAAGATGGCCTTCAACACTCGTGATGGGCATTACGAATATTTAGTCATGACCTTTGGCCTTTGTAATGCACTGGCAGTATTCCAAGAATTCGTACAGTAAATGAGATTTTTCAAGATCTTCTCAATCTTTTTGTCAGTCTATCTTGACGACATTCTCATCTTCTCTAAATCTCTCTCAGAACATATCAAAATCACCTCAGGCCAAGCTTCACCCCTGCAGTTTCTTTTCTAAGAAGTTCTCCTCGGCGGAACAGAATTATGACGTTGGCAACATGGAGCTCCTCGCTACCAAACTCACACTACAAGAATGGAGGAACCTCTTGGAAAGTACTGAAAATCCCATTTCAATTCTCACAGATCATACAAACTTGCTGTACATAGAAGATGCCCGTCGTCTTGGAGCTCGTCAGGCCCCTTTGGTCTCTCTTCTTCTTGTTTCAATTATCTTATTTCTTATATTCCTGGGCCTAAGAGCCTGAAAGCTGATGCATAATCCCATCAGTTCGTGGTCGAAGACAAGTCTGAAGATATATCGGAAACTATCCTTCCTTCCAAATACGTTATTTCTGCCAATTCTTTTGATGTCCAAGATGACATTTTAGCTACTCAAACACGCATTACCGATAGTCTTGAGGTGCTAGATGGTTGTCTATATGCCACTCCTCAATTTCGTAGAAAGATTCTAGACTGGGGTCATTCATCTGCCAGTCATCCTGGTACCAGAAAAACTTCTGACCTCATCAGACGAACCTTCGGGTGGCCTACCATGCTAAAGGACATTGAGGAGTTCAGCAAGTCCTGTTCTATCTGCACTCAGGGTACAGCTGCACGCAACAAACCACTGGGTCTCCTACGTCCGCTGCCAGTGCCAGAACGCCCCTGGAGTCATCTCTCTAAGGATTTTATTGTCGAGCTTCCTATTTCGAAAGGAATGAATACTATTTTGGTTGTCCTCGACAGATTTTCCAAACAGTCTCACTTCATCCTTTTCAAAGGCCTACCCAATTCCGCTACCTTAGCAGATATCGTTGTCAAAGAGAATTTTCATGTTCATTGGGTATCCGAACGTGGGCCTCAATTAATCTCTAAATTTTGGCGTGCATTCGCCCAAAGAATGGACATTGCTCTTCATTTTTCTTCAGGGTATCATCCCCAGACCAATGGACAGACCGAAAAAACTAACCAAACTTTGGAACAATATTTACGATGCTTCATTTCTGACGCCCAAGATGATTGGGTGGACCTTCTCTCATGGGATGAGTTTGCCCACAATTCTTTAAGGAACTAATCTCCACAAGAATCACCATTCTTTATCAATTATGGATTTCACCCGGCACAGCTTCCCATGTCCTCTTCTCCCTCCGGGGTCCCAGCAGCGGACAACAGAATCAATTCTTTACAAGAATCATGAAGGAGGATTCAGAGGACTCTTCTGGAAGCAACTCGCAGACAAAAGGTTCAAACGGACCATCATCGGCGTAAGGTGCCCAACTTCAAACCAGGAGACAGGGTGTGGCTCTCTTCCAAAAATTTCAGGCTGAAGACACCGACCCTCAAATTGGCTCCCTCCCTTTCTCCATTTTGGAACAAATCGATCCGTTCGCGTTACCACTGCCTCCTTCTATGAAAATACCTTCAGTCTTTCATGTTTCTCTCCTTAAGCCTGTGTTTCAAAGTTCTCAATTTCCTAACTCTTCTTCTACTCTTAAACCAGTGATTGTACAAGGTCAAGAGGAGTACGAAATAAAGTCAATTATCGAATCTAGAAGATTAAGGGAATCAGTCCAATACTTGGTCCAATGGAGGGGGTTTGGACCCCTGGATACCCCATCACCAAGTACATGCTCCCACTTTGCTGAAGCGCTTCCATGCCAGGTACCCCCACAAGCCATATTGGAGTCGTCCTGAGGTCACTCCTCAAAGGATGGGGTACTGTAAGGAATCAGGGAACACAGCCCCTGCGATGTGTTCCCCCCTTACCTCCTGCTTCACAGCATTCTGCTGCAAGCGGTCAAAGAGCACGTCCCTCGCGGCGTGCTTCCTCCTTGCCTCCTGCTGTATAGTCTCCCGCGCACCTTACAGAGTGCGCACGCCCACAGAGGGATTTCAAGATTCCCACAGAGCTTGGATCCGCCCCTCCACTTGCAATGCGCACACGTGATGCACCGCTCCCCAGCTGCTCATCAACACTAATATCTTCCTCACCTGTCTCCTGCTTCTCACAACCTATCCCTGCCTCCGCAGAGGCCGCTCCTCCACCCCACCCCGTTCTCTCATTGGACTCCTATTACTATATATGCTCAGCTCTATCACTTCCTCTTTGGCTGAGCATAGTTATTGGTAGCCTTGTGTTCCCACGTCTTTGTCTCTGCCTTGTCTTCTCTTTGCCTCTAACCTTGTTCCCGCTTGCCTCCCTGTTTACTGACCCGGCTAGACTTAGGACCATGCTCTGGATTATCGACCCTGGCTTTCCTCGGACCTTCTGGACTTCTCCATCCCTGACAACGGCAAACGGACAATCTACTACTCTACTGGCTCCAACCCTTGACCTCGGCACCTCGGACTCTGACTTTTCTCCTGGCACCTACCTACAACCACGGCAAGTATCAGGACTAACCCACTCTCCCAACCCAGACCCGGTGATCTTGACTATCCACCCTCCATGCGTGCCTCCACTGCTGTGGATGTGCAGTTCTATACTTTCCCACCTCAGTACCGGGGTCCTGCTTTGTTCGTTGTGAGCGCAAACGTTACAGATATTCCTCATGTTTAGATACCAAAATCTTAGATCATATTATATGTTGAATAAGATCTCCTTGGACAGCCATTCCCAGCAGGAGTGAAGCCGGAGGACATTCCAGCCTATCAGATACATGTACTGTGTTTAGCATATGACGTTAAGGGGCTCAGCTGCTCCTGATTTTGGTTGATTACCCACACAGCTGCTGCTATTGGACTAATTACACCAGCAATGATGATGTCACCCCTACCCTTTATATACTGTCTCATTCAGTCCCAGTCAGCAGTCACCCTTGCAGCAGGAGATGAGAAGTGCTTGTGATTATGCTAGATGTCTTATACCCTGTGGTCTGATTTCACACTAGTTATTTTCTCTCTACTTTTTCTTTGTCATACTCTTAGATTGATTACTTAGAGGTGCTTTGTGTGCTTAATCTGCTAGTGTTGCTGTTTCATTGTGTTGGGGCTTTGGGGAAGGGAAGTACCTCTGTGTCCCCTTTTTGGGTCCTGAAAGAACTGGCCTGAAGAAGGGGTTTGTCCCCGAAACGTTGCCCCCCCCTGTTTATCCCCATTTTTTGCCTCACCCGTTGTTTCTCCCTCCACCCCACCCCCACCCCACCTCCCATTGCGTGATATTCTGTTTTTTGCATACTATGGTTTTTTACCATATGTATTTTAGACGCTTTTGTGTTGGTCACATCGCTCCGTGGATTTGACTTGTGTTGACATTAAATATCTTTTTTTGATTTGGCAATTACCTACTCTTGAGATTCATTCTACTAGTCAGTGAGTGCTGGAACTATTATTACTGTTTTTTAAGATCTCCTTTATAGACTTTTATGAATGAAAGCCATTATCTATATGATCTGGCAGTCTGGTAGGGTCTAGAGGTAGTTGTGTCCTATATTTCTCTCTCAATTCGCTGTGAATATGTGGCATTTTATATACCTAATGTTCAAGTTATTGATAGATCCTTTTAAAAATACACATTCAATTCAGATATTAACATTAATTAGCGACTGTCACGGTAGACCAGGTCTTACCAACACATTAATACCGGGATTCTGGATTGAGCACACAAGATGGGCAAAATAAATTGTAATTTATTTCCTTTTAAGATAAACACACAATATTCACAATTACAGTCAACAAAACACTTACTGGGATGGGGAAACGAAATCAAATGTCCACAGAACGAATCAAAGTCTCTGAGCACCCGTGCATGCATGCAAGTGGGTGCGCGGTTTGAGTACTGCGACAGTCCTTGACTAGGGACGCAACTTGCCAGCCCTATATCTCCGTCAAAAGGAATGCTTTCATAAAGTCCTTACAGGATTCGTTCGGGAATCCTTAGCTCAAACGAATTCTGGAAGAGGGGTACGATCCTTGGTTACGATGTAGCTAACCCCTCAATCTCCGGAACCGCTGACTCTGTAACTTGGACGTTTCTTGGAAAAGCTTAGATAAATCTGACTGGGACTGGGCTACAGGCATTTTTATAGGGTTAAGGGTTAAGGGTCCTATACCTAACATATGCACCCAATCCTCTCATGGGAATCATTTTCCCCACCTATCCCAGACTTGCCAGTACCTTACAAAGAGGGCAGAAGTTGCTTCCCGGTTTGCAGAGCATGTGCTAACCTCAAAACTGAGCTACTTAGCATACCGGGCCCAACCTCTTACCTGGCGACAGCAAGTCTGGGGTTTGGCTACCAAGTGTGAAGTTCCCATACTTCACACCGGTATCTGGTACTTAATACAATAACTAGCAGGCTGGGTGGGGTTTATATAACCAGCTATGATGACTGCTGGCCTCATGGGTGATCTTGGGGCTGGGATCCGCTGTGCCAGGCGGTGCGGGCGGCCGCGTGAGCTTTCCCCACAAGCCGGTGAATCCTTCTGAGCAGGTCCCAGTCCCCCCTCGCTGCACGGCTCACTACTCGCTGTGACGCGTCAGCCGCCAGGGGATGCAAGAAAATTGTGATCCCGAGCGGTGACGCGTCACGTGATGCGCTGATGAGCCTATCAGCGGCGGGGGTGGGAGCTGTCAGACAGCTTCCTACACAAGGTAGGGGGTGGTGTGTGTGTCATTTGTGGGGGAAGGGGGAGGGAGCGGGAGCTGCTTACCTTTCAGCAGCCCGCAGCAGCTCACTCCTGCAGCCCGGGAGACCGAGCCCGTGGAGGGAGGGGGGGAGTAGCGGGTCCCTCCGCTCAAACCACGCCTCCCCCTCCCGACAGACCGCATGTCTGTGCCTGTCAGCGCGCCGCCTATCTGCAGTGCGGGCGCCCTGACTGAGAGAGCGGGGCCTTAGCCTAAGTTCCTACCAGCCCTAGGTCTGAACTTGACTCCTCTCTGCGCCCCTACAGGGCTAAGGGTAGCATTACGGGAAGGAATATTGACAGGTCTGGAGATTGCAGAAATAATGTCTATGATAATAATATCATACTATGAATACGCAGTACAGTTTGGGCACCGCTCCATAAAAAAAAGACATTATCTTAATGGAAAAAGTTCAGAGAAGAGCCACCAAATGAATGCAGGTGATGGAAGGTCTGACGTATGAGCAAAGGCTATCCAAATTTGGTTGGATTACATTAGAAAAGAGGCGTCTAAGAGCAGGGTGTCAACTACACAGCTCGCTCAGCAAGATGTTGCAGAGTACAGACAGCCCCACGTCAGACACTGGAAACCTGCAGATTGTGTACAGCAAGCAGGTGATTGCATCGGCCCGACCAATCGCCCCGATTGCCATCCTACCCCCCATCATATCCCCACCACTCTATCCTCATCCCCCAAACACCCTATCCCCATCACCCGAATCCCCACACACCTTATTCCTATTCCCATCCCCCCAATCACCATCAACCGAATCCCCAACCCCCCAATAACCCACCCTATCCCCATCCCCCGCCCAGTTCCCATCCCCCAATCATCCATCACCGAATCCCCCACCCGATCCCAATCCCTCAATCATCTGCCCGGATCCCCACCGCCCCAATCCCACCACCTGATTCCAATCCACCAATCACCCACCCACTTCATCACACATCACACCTTCAATTGCTCCACCATGAGAAGCAAAGATATTTTTTTTTTTACAATCTTTGAATTAGGTAACCCAGTGCAAACTCTTTGTGGCCTTGGCCAAGGCTTCTTGTGCTTCAATAACTAATTATTACATAGCAACATTTTGCAGATTGCACCGGAATTCTCTAATTGTCTGTGAGCCTTATTTTATGTATAATGATGATTGATTTGGAGTTTGTCTCGCTGATTTTTAACATCCGCGACTCATAAACTTCAATGGAGTCTCACTTGTAAAAATGAGCCCCTTTCCATGAAAAAGTTAGGTTTCGGCCCAGAACACACTGATCGGATTTCTTTCTTTCCTTAAGGCTTGTAATATAGGGCGTGCACACGGTGGTGCACGTGGCGCGAGCGTTTCGCGTGTAGAGGGTGAGCGGTAATGCGTGGGGCTAGGGGGTGTCACAGCACTAGGCCGCGCTGTGATTAGTTCACCGCGTCACGTGGCGCAGCGACAGCGCGAAAATACAATTCTCTTGTACTTTCCCTGGTCTGCCGCGCCACCGCTCCCGGACGTGCGCTTCCCTAGTATAGAAACGCCTGGCTAACACAGCCAATTGTAAATGATGCGCACGCACAGTAGCGCACTATATTACATAACCAAGAGAGGGATGCTCAACCCCCAGTCCTCAAGCTAACCCCCGATTGAGCCACCTGTCCTGAACCCAGGACTGACTGAACTACCTGTGCTAAAGCAGGCATGTCCTGAAAACCTGACCTGTTGGGGGGCTTAAGGACTGGAGTTGAGCCCCCTGCCATAGAGGTTGATGCCTCTGGCCAGCAAAGCGCTGTTCTGGCAGGAAAGGGATTAAATAACGTTTTCTGTTTTTCACTTGTGTATAAAGGACACCAATTGCCCAAACAGAAATAAAGGAACATGACACCAGAGACAATGTAATAGTGAAGGTGGAGATAAACACAGCTCCCTGACCAGCAGCAGTAATACAAGACGTACAGACCGTAGCCAAGACGCCAAGCAACTGT